>NW_025109583.1:849863-1008027 GCF_011392965.1 Frieseomelitta varia
CGGAGTTTCAAAAACTTTGAAATTTCGTTTTGTTTGCAAACATTGGTCTGTTTATTTTGGTTGTAGTTTTCCTTTGATTCGTCTGCAGAGAGAGAAGGTTGGAAACCGGAAAGTTTCGATTTTGTCGAAGTAAGGTTCTCTTCGGCTGTGTTTCCAAATTTTTCGGAAAGTTGTACGTATTGTGTGCAACCACACACGGGATTGTTCATTTCGTACAAAATACTTTTTTATCGAGGGGATTAGATAGGATTGAAGTTGTCGATGATCGCATCGAGCAAGTTTGAATTTAATAAGGGTATACATCTTGCAGCCGTGGCAAACGTCATTTAAACGTCGACAGATCTCGCTATTCGCTGATCATCGTACTTTTTATTCTTCTTTTTTTTTTACTAATACCAGAACTACCGACGACTAAATCATAAAAATTGTATCGAGGAAGTTAGAGCGGAGAGAGTTTTTATAAAAGATATTCGAATCTCTAATTTGACAACACAGTCAAACCTCGTCAAACTACTTCAAAAATTACAATTTCATCAGACCACTTCGGTAGTTCTACTTAGCTAGTCAAAGCGCGAGGAAATGATTAAAAACGGGGACTTTCCAGAGGTGGTAAGAGACAGCTAAAGAATTGGCAACGAAAATGATGGTTGTTCGAACGGATAAGTTTCTTCGAATGGACGAAATTTCGAATGAAGCGTTCAGCCGCGAAGTTTCAACCTTGCGCGCGCGCTAGGTCCTCTAACTCTTTCAAATTCTTTCTTTCAATGAAAGTTAACAGCGCCGAGTTTCCTGTCTCGCGGCGAGTTTTCTACGATTAGGCTCTGACGATCTCGTGGAGATACCGTTTCAGAGATGATTAATCGCGTATCCTTGCGTTTGTACATCGAGATCGAGCGAGAGGGCGAAGAGGAAGTTCGGCCAACTTTATTACAAAACTCGGCCGAAGCAGCTCGAACTCGGCGGGACAAAGCTCGCGGATTAAAACAACGAAAGTTGTTCCTCGAGCGAGATGGAAAGCCGCGTTTCTTTATTTTCCTCGTCTGTTTCTCTGCGCCGAGAGATAAGAGTGCCGATGAAAATTTCACAGACTGGTAGATTTCATCAGTTTCGTGCAGCTTTTTCGTTCCATTTCTTTTTTTTTTTTTTTTTGAGACTTGAGAAGCAAGGGTGAGAAAGAGAAAGAGAGCAGAAGGGTCGGGAAATATAAAACGAGCGGCGGTGGTCGACAATTTTGAAGTCACGCACGTTCGTTAATCTAAATTCCAGCACTCCTCCCTCCGTTCTCCGCATTCAGCGGCGGAGAGGAGGGGACGAACATACCGACGCCGGTACGATGAAAATGCATTCGACTTTGCGGCGGGGACGTATGCATCGACTCGACGAACTTCTGGAATGAACTCGATGCGGTTCACCGAGCTAGGAGCCACGGCCTTTCCAGCCACCTTTCGCCGATAGCCTGTCCGTGTAAACTAACCGTGCGCGTCGCGTCTACGCCTTATTCGATTTATATTTCACCCGATACCTCGTTCCACCAGCCGGTTATCGGGCAGCTTCCATTTACACGCGAACGCTCGAGGATCTCTCCGTTAGGAGTTTGGGTTAGGTCGACGATCAAAGAACTGTGAAAAATTTTCATTCTCTGCGATTGGCCGATTTTTATTCGCGCTAGCGAAACTTTCTTTCTTTTTTTTTTTATACGGTGGTTTAGAGTCGCATCGATTACGAGGTCTTTAGCGACGGAATTTTCTCTTTATATCTAGGTCTAGCAGTCTTGGGTCTCCTTTAGGTAGTTGATAACATTTTTTTTTTTGTTGTTTCTGGCAGGTTAGAGCGGTGTTTTAACCTGTAGTTACTTCGCAGGTTTCGGTATTTTCTGCGTTCATGTGGCACGCGTTACAGAAAGGTGGTTCTGTTTTGCTTAGGAGGTATTCGTGTCTGATTCGAAGTCTGGTCATAGCTATCCTTTCCTTTCTGCTTATATTGTTGTTTGGTATTTTTTGGTAAAAGTGGTGTGCTATGTCGTGTATTTTGTCGTAGTACAAATTCTGTTCAATTCTTCTCTTTCCGCTTTGGGACGCTCCCGTTGAAGCTGGTAGGTCTTGGTGTGGAATTGGGATGTTGACTAGCGATACTTGTTTCGTGCATTTTTGTCGATCTGAAACGTCGAAGTTTGAGACAGCAAAGTGGTTCGATGCAGGTGCTGACTTGTACTATTGGTTCACGTGCAAATACAGTCGTTTGCCGATCTAATCAGGAAAGACCGCTTCGATACGATGTATAATTCTCTGATTGTGGAGCAATGTACACAGGGGTCTGACTGTGCAGACTTGTACCACTGACTTTTTATTGATTTATATATAAATACGGACAATCGATTTGTATTTGTCGATTTGTAAGATTTTTTTTTTGCTTGATGAATAGATTCAAATCGATAAACGATTGTTTAAATAATTTTGGAGTGATGTTACTGGCACAGGTCTGACTCTATGTAGATTTGTACTACTGACTTCACGAAATTATTGATTTACATGTTGTAGGCGTTATTTGACGTGTTTTAAATGAAATCACTGATATTCAACTCGATATACGATTCTTTAATTAATTATGGAGTAATATCACTGACGCACAGGTCTGATTTTACGCAGACTTATACTACTTACTGACCAATTTGATACAGCAAAGTTTGATACAATTGACAATATAAATATATTATATTCAAACTTGTATATAAATGGACACTAATATATATAATGGACAACATATATATATATATATATATATATATAGTCCATTTATATGCAAGTATATAATATTGGTATACATTTATATATAACCAACAGAAAATAAAACAATGCCGCGAGAAATTGCTGCGGATTTGAGAAAGGACAAAAAAATGTACATTAATTTGTGCAAGTGCAAAGATTTATCACCATTGTGATAAAATTAATTTTACCAATGTGAAATTTCCATCACAATGCGCTAACGTTCCTCCGATACACAAGTACAAAGATTTATCAGTCGTAAGTTAAATCTTTGAACGCACAGCGAGTCGATTGAATCTGTAATTTGGGACACAGTCGATCGAAACCAAAACTGTATTGAAAAAGAGGTGCAAAGTTAGTTTCAAAGAGTTAGTGGGTTTCAACGGAACAGAGGGGAAACGCGTAACGAGTATGGTATCGGGTATTACGAACTTGGACCGTGAAGGCGAAAAGCCCCTCTTCACGAGTTTATTAGCGATTCCGACTGTGTCAGAATTTCCAGCAAACACACTCTCTTGAGCGGTACGTGACGGACAAGATGAAATTTCACGATGCACAAGCCGGATTACCCTAGAAATCGGCGATAAATAATTCCACGGCCCGGCAAATTGCACACGGTGAGTTGGCGCACGCGGTAATTTCGCGTCGAGCGTTTCGTCTCGCATGATGCCGAAAGTAAGCTCGTTTACATTTACAACTCGTACTCGTAGCGCCAGTTCTCACGCTGAAACGTGTGAAAATCTAGGCACGCTCGCGCGAAGATTCTTCGTACACTATTAATTTTTATATTCGTTTATTGTATTTTATATTCGTTGATTGGTCTTCGAGCTGGCTGATGCAAGGTGTCGTTGATTTTTTACGATGGATTTCCTTTCGATATTGAGAAAGTGGAATTTGACGATGCAAATTGGTTGAATGAAATTTCGTATGTTAGTATGTTTTGGCAGTATGCCTTCAAGTTTTGTTAGAAATTTCTTGATTCAGACAATTACAATGTACAAGTATATTTCACGTATAAAATTACATTTATCAAACGTGTAATAAATATATAATACACTGTAGTATTAGGGTGGACCAAAAGTTTCTTCCCATCTGTTCTTTTTTTCTTCTAAAACATCAAAACATGAGGAGAAACTAATTTTATCAATTTTAAAGTACGAGCGTGAGTTCTAAAGATCATTTCTTTCAAACGTTGAACGCTAGAGTGAATTGAAAAAAATATATAATAAAAAAATTACGTTTTGTTTCAATGGGAAGTGATTTTTGACCCACCCTATATATATATATAAAACACGTATGTACATGCATCGTACAAAATTCCAAATGAGTGTTAGGATCATTTACGTATAGAATCACTTCATTTACTGACCTAATCCAACCTAACCTCACTTCTGCCAAGATGCTGAAACAAAGATGGCGGATAAATCACGCGAACGCCATCTCCACAGACATTTCCAATCTGCCTGAGAAGAGTTGGTGCTCTTCTTTCAATTATTTATTTATGCTTCTCTCTCTTTTTTTTCTTTCTTTCTCAACTCGGCCGTGGTATCGTCTGCACAGGCGAACAAATGAATTCATAAGACGGCACGGGGCTTGCTCATTTGCAATTCCACGGGGCAGCATCGACGTCCCCCGTATTTTCCATTATCCCCTGTGCACCTCCATTCGCGCTGTCCCTCGAAAGATGGCAGATTCGCAAGATGCTACGGAGCAACGTGCGAACTGTGTCACACTTCTCTCTGTCTGTGTGTATATGTGTGTGTATATGTGTGTGTGTGTGAGGCGAAAGATGCACATCGAAGTCTCGCTGCAACGTCGCGTTGACTTTCCTTCGCCTGTCGAGAGGACCGTGCTGGCGTGAAACGCGGGAGGGGCGGAGGGAAAACAGGGCGAGGCTCATACGATACGTGGACCAGATCTGTCGCGATACATTGGCCTAACATGCAGCGGGTTATGCCGTTCTACGTGGCTTCAGGCTCGATTTACATTCGGCCAGAAGAGTAGCGCCCTGCACTGCTCCTTCGGCTTCGATTCGAAATAATTATTTGAAATAGATTTCAGTCAGTTTCATAAATGTTTATTATTATCATTTATCATGTCGATGTTGTAAAATCATCTTTGCATCATATGAATATGTTTGTTACATAAAGTGTGAAAGATATGTGCAGATATATTTCGTTAGTAAATTATAAAATGTAATAATAATAATAATAATTTATTTCACGTAAATTATTTCGTACAATTGTTAACTATTCTTCTGTACAAATATTGTTGTATTCTGTGCAATTTCCATCGGGCAGCGCTTGAAAAAGCGGAAAAGAGATCATTGAATATACAATATACAATATGTATCATGCAATATTGTTTATTCATTTTTATTAATCATTATATTCATTTTGATATTATTGATATTAATTTGATATATCATCAAATGCTCGGGTTTACAAGTATATATTCGCTGTGTATTTTAATTATACATCTCTGAAGAGAAACTCGATTTATTTCCGACTCGAGTTTCCCTTCGATTGATGGGATTTTATTAAAAACCCGCAGACGACCCGTTTAATATAAACACGAAATTTCCATGACACTTGACAGATTCCCTCGTTAAAGACGCAAACATGCCGGCGAAGGCATAAAACCTGCGATCTCGTTAGCAAAATGACAACATCGTTCTGACATTCCGCAGTGAAACTGCACGATCATTCGGAAACAAGTCTTCCAAAACTCGACGTGTCATCCACGAACTACGAAGAGAGAGAGAGAGAGAGAGAGAGAGAGAGAGAGAGAGAGAGAGAGAATTTGCTTGTTGCATTAGCATTAATGAAATTTTGAAGCTTCAACGAGTTAACAAGTGTTTATGGTGCAACAACAGACGCATGTATTCGCTTCAGAGATCGTCCCCTCCATCTTATGTTTCCTCGCGTTCTGCCAAACTGTGCTTGCACCGCAAAATCTTCCCACGTCATAAATATCCGCCAGGGATACGATGTTGTGCAAAAACTTTGCTTCGGTACTACCCAAGATGCTCCACGTTGCTTGGCGCTTGGTTTAATTGTCTAAAGGGTGTTTTGATTTAGGTGTTTCCCATAATTTTATATAGAAAATTTTCATACAAGGTTCTCGGTAATTTTATAATTTTGTAATTTTGTAATCTTGTAATTTTATAATTTTATAATTTTACAATTTTATAATTTTATAATTCGGCTCAATCAGTGTTGATTGTTTTAATTTTCAGTGTTTTTTTCTTTTTTTTTAATAAATTGAACAATGTTCTAAATTGTTACCATTATCAAGAAAGTTATTTTATTAAAAAGAACCATTAATGTTTAGATTATTTCAGAGATTAGCTGTCCATCAAAAAAATTTTATTAAAGAGTATGCTATCACTGTTTAAATTATTTCAAAGATTCTTATTTTTTGGTTATTACTTAAGATTAATATCAAGAGTTAATGATGATTGACTGTTTACACAGGAGTTGATAATAATTGGTCAGTAATGATTGTTACAATAGATATTATTGTTAGTCTACCAGTTAATTTGTCTGTTTAATTAATATAATATTGCCGGTCTATCTAATTAATTCGTCTGTTTAATTCACAATTATCGAGCGTAGTCAATTACGAGGCTTAACAATTAAACACTGTTTGCATAGCGCTGAAAAGAGGAAACAGAGTGATTAGAGAGCACGAAGACTAGATATACGTAATTAAACGAGCATCTAGTGATCTCTCATTTATACTAAAATTATTTCTAATTGCGCTACGAATATTCGTGCATTTGTACTGAAGTTGTATTACATAAAGTATTCAAAAGAAGAACTAAAGAATTTGAAAATCGTTAAATTTTGTTTGAAACATACAGAAAAGTAATGACAAAATTTATTTTAGAATTCGCTACAAATTGCAAAGCAATTTAAACTCGTCCCAAAATTTGTCACTGTTTACGAACGAATTTCTAAACCTAACTTGAACCTAACCTAAAATTTGTCACCGTTTATATCACGCGGCATTAAGTCATTTCGTTTCGTTGAGAATTGAACGCTATGACGAAACGCTGCGCTTATTAAACCGAGATATTCTCGGAATATTCGATTAAATCGTCGATCTCGATGTTATGATCGAGACACATAAATTATGATAAGCAACGAAGGATCTCGGGGATCGGTACAAGGACGAGAACGTCGCTGATGCAAATGGCCGCGTGAAACACGGCCCCTTAATTATTTTCACGATACGAAAACAGCCGTCGCGTAACCGTTCCCTCGATATTTGTTAGTCAAATCGTGGCATTCGCTATTAAATCGCTGCCTCCAGCCTAATTGCTAATATTCACGCTTGCTCCTCGAAAGGGCGGACCGAGATAGAGAGAGAGAGAAAAAGAGAAACAAAAGCGAAGATTCTTCTCGAGAGTGGCATCCAACCTCTTGCTTGAAAAAACTATGAAACGTTTCGTGCTTCGCGAGGAAATTATTATTTTTGCGAATCTTCAAAAGTTTCTGCAGGAAACCTAGCCAGTCATTAGAAATTGTTGAACAACGACTCGATTAATTTTTTTAGTTGTTAACGAATGAATTGTTGAAAAATTGCTTTGATATAAATTTCCATCGAGAAATTGTTGTTGGTAATTTTAGAAAAGATTCGAAGACGTTGAAGAACAAATTGTTGCGTTATAAAAGTTGTCTGAACCTTTACAAACAGTCAAGTCAATAATAATTCAAACTTAAACTTGAGAAGTTTACAATAATTGACAGTTAATAATAAATTTACGTGACACTTTTCATTACCACTTATGAGTTTTCCCGATTCATTTTTAGACGAGTTCAAGTAAAGTAAAAATTAATAGTTTCTCTGATGTGTTTTTCTCTTTCCTTTCTTCATTTCGTTCTGTCGTATCGGTCATTTCTCATCGCAGCGATAATCCGTCAGTGATGACGAAAACAGTCCACACAGATGAATTAAGTTCACATCTACCATCCATAAATCCGTGCGAAAATATTGCTCATGATAGTGTTGTACCACGAAAGGAACATTATCGTAGATCAAATTTCCCGGGCGATATTTTTATACTCCATTTTATTTCTCAGCGTGGCACAATATTCTTTTCAAACATAATTCAGAAACGTTATTCTGCTGGCGAAGTGCATATGTGAAAGTTTCTCTGATATCACGATGTTACAATGCTAAATCATAGTCTATACTCTTTGCAGAAATCTTTTGCTTCTTCTTTCCTTTTTTTTTTTTCCTCTGAGAGAAATGATCGGGGATTGTAACTTCGTTGTTAGAGATTGCTATCGAGAAATGTTACGTTAGAAATATTCTCGATTTCAGTGATTCTTCTTCAGAAAAATCAATTAATATTTCATTAATGTTTCAACGAGACGACCATCCATTGAACAAATTTGAAGTCAGTTCAAAAAGTAGAAGAATCAGAAGATAAATGTAAGAACTTGGCAAAGATGCGTATTGAAATAGTCATTTCAAGAGTGTAATAGAGTTCCACTGAATATTGAGGGAAATTATTTGCTTAAACACTCGTGTTAATCTATATATTGATGTATATTAATATATTTATTATAATATATTAATATATTTGTAATTTATTAATATATTAATATATTTGTTTTTAGATTAATAAATTTGTTCGCCATAATTGAGTCGGTAATGTTAGATTTTTCGTTATAAATTTATTCACCATAATTGAGTCGGTAGTGTTAGAATATTTCACGCGATATATTCGTAAAAAGTATCTACAATTGTTCAAGCACCTAGAGAAAACCTAGACGCGACATCTAACGCGCTAATTAACGATCAAATGCAAGAAACGAGAGAACCCGTGGGACAATTAACGACGCTATTCTCGAAAAGAGCGTGCGCCAGAGAAGCGTCAAATTATTCGGGCTTTCTGCTCGAAAATTCGGAATAAAAGTGCGTGAAAAGTGAATTTTCAGCGCGGCGCGAGCCACTAGCGTTTGCTTCATTCCGGACAAAAGCATCGTAGCTGTTTGTCTTGCCTATACAATGTTTCTCGTCCGCGAGTGTGCACACTCTGAGTGTGTGGGCTCTCTCTCTCTCTCTCTCTCTCTTTTTAAAATTCCATTCCGGCTTGTTGCATATTTTCACCTTTATTGTTAGTCACTCGCCGGCGCTCATATTAGTTCTTTTAACAGCTCCGCGGGAACCGGAGCTCGCGTACGCTGTATTTTATTCTCTAACAATCGTTCTGGATGCTAATTTTCAATGCGTTTCGCGAGGCAAGATACATATACACGAAATTTAGGTGTCTTGACGAACTGAATTTAGCCTGGATTCAGCGCTTTCGTCTCTTAAATTTTTTAAAATTTAAGAACCGGGTTTTTTTTTGTCTAATTTAACGAATTGATTAATTGATGAATTGAAAATTGTTTCCTCGTGTTATAAATATCTCCATTTTTTTTTCTTTTTTTTTTTTTTAGTTTAAGGACAGATCTCTTTTTTAATTCGACGAGCGATGAATTAAAATATATTTCCTACTGTAGATATTTAATTTAAAAATAGGTCTCTTCATTTGATAAATTAATTAGTTAATAGATTGAAATATGTTTCAATTAATGAATTGAATAGAGGCAGATATTTAATTCAAAAAATAGATCTCCGCTTTAATTGCTTTGATTTTTTTAATTGATTAATTGACGAATTAAAATATGTTTTAGCCAACGATTCTATCGAACTGAGACAATTTTGCAAATTGTGCTCAATAAAAATTGTCGGGAAAGTACCACTCGTTAGCAGTCTTACAGGAATATTTTATAAAGGATAGAAAATTTAAGGTACGAGAGCAGATGTCGATTTAACATTTCATTCCAGAATATAAAAAATACATCGATCATGGATGTTCATTTTTGGGGAGTTTAAGATTCCACGAATCTACAGAAATGCATGAATACATTAATATATATAATATATAAAATATATATAAAATATATAATATACAAAATATATATAAAATATATAATATACAAAATATATATAAAATATATAATATATAAAATATATATAAAATATATATAAAATATATATAAAATATATATAAAATATATAATATATAAAATATATATAAAATATATAATATATAAAATATATAATATATAAAATATATATAAAATATATAATATATAAAATATATTAGGTATATGAAAAAAGAAATTTTTATTATATTAATATTTAATTTTCAAGAGAAATTTTCATTACGATATATTTAACAAGCGAGGCAAACAATTCTTTATTCAGCGTCCAAAAATTCTTCATTCAACTGACAATTTGACTACGAATTCGCATGCTTAGCTGACTGTTGCCTAGAGGGGAGGGGAATTAATCGAACACTTCGATCATCGTAGCTCGTCCGCAGCCGAGTCGTAACTTCAGTTGCAAAAGACAACTGGGGGTGAAAATCCCCCAGTTCCCAGTCAAAAGCTGGACGAGCAGTTCTTTAGACAGCTAGTTCACCCGACACTTTCCTTCCTCCGTCTTTCGGGGCTGTGTAAATTTCAAATTATGCCGGTAATGCAGACTTTCCGGCTCGTACGTGGCAAGCGTGGCGGAAGAATGGCCGGCTGGGGTAGGAAGGAGGCGCACGGTCGCCGACGATAATGGACTTTCGGCGATAAAACGCCCCTATATTGAAACGGCTTACGTCGGCCAGCGGCGCGAGCGAAACTATTAACGAGAAACTTGACGAGTCTCGCGCAACTTCTTCCCCCCTCCATCGGGTGTTGTACCGGATGCAACGCGTAATTTAGCCTACAATTTAACGTCTTCCTTGTCCCTACGTTGTCTCGTCTCTTTGAAGAGGAAGACACAGACTCACTCGTGTCAAGTTTTTAACCTCTTAGCCTTGTTAACTGCGAGTGACGAGTACACTCGTCTCGAAGAAATGGCAATTCCTTTCCCCCCGTATACATAACGACAATTTGTTGGCTTGAATTAAATTTTAAGTTGACAAGTCTGTTGATAAGTATTCGATTTCTTACTAATGCACGAACGAACACATTCACTGTATATATTTGGAAGACTATGAACAATGATCTAGAAGATTTGATCTGAATTCTTTATGTTTATTTGAAAATGGTTATTCTTCTTCTCCAAGTTTAAATCAATGTTTGTTCTTTATAAAAGTTCTTTATAAAGTTCTTATAAAAGTGATTAGGTTAGGTTTGGTTCGTATTTAGGTTAGGTTTAGCTTCTTTTCTTCTCGTTTGAATAATTGGCACAGAGACACAAATCGTCATATGATTGTTAGAAGCTGCCAATAGAAGTGAAGCAGAATCGAATTAAATTTAAATTATTATCTCAACGAGCGTGCAGCCGAGAATAAAATAAAATTTTGTTTCCGCGGTAAAATTCAAATTGCGCGCCAATGATCTTCAATAATAATTGTCTTCAATGAGAAATATCGATCGAGAAGCAAGAATTTTTAACTATTCGGAAAATTTCTAAAAAAAAACTGAATTTCTAAAAAGAAAATTGAAACTTTCTCGAATTTGCATTCTCGAGCTACGTTTACACCATCAATTCCCCCGTGGTGTGCTGAAAGATTAAAGAGAAGACACGCTCCCTCTTCAAAATTCGAAGATCAAAGAAAAAAAAGAAGAAACTTTCTCGATACTTTCTTGTCTTCCTCGATTTTTTCCCCCACCTTTCTTCTTTTTTCTTTCGCCTAACTAAAAGAGTGTACAGAGGGTGATTTAACGTTGCTTCTTTCGTAGTGTTAACGACTGCTTCTCCCCTCCCACGAGCTTAGTGAATGGGAAAATTACGGAAAGTTCAGCTAGCAGAAAAATGAGTGGGTCAAAGAGTTTTCACGCTTGCGATGGTATTATGGGATTAATCTTTTGCGGGGTTGAGGGTTGGTGAATTCTCTCGCGTGGACGTGAGAATAACGAACGATCGCTGCAAACCGGGAGGGTTCCTTCCAGGCTTTTGCTTTGCAGGTGAGACGTCAGATCCCGGGACGTGTCTAACGTTATTGACGATTCGGGAGAGTGAAGATCTCGCGGGTGATAATGCACAGGGATTACGAGGACTGAAATATATATAAAATCAGGAAATGTATAGAAAATCCTCTCCTCATTTCGGGAAGAATTGAACGAATTAACGGAGAACACGCGTTCGTCAACTTGCGAAAATTAAAACGACGACGAGTATTACTCGCCAGAAACTGTTGTTCCCTTCTCTCGTGAAAGATTATGCGAGAACTCGCTGAAAGATCGAATTTGCGTTTCCATTTCTGTTGCTTTCATCTGTTATTTTCTCTTTCACGATTCATTTCGTCTGTCTTGTTTTTCACTTCTTCGTATTTTTCTATTTCCATTTCTATTCGCTTTTAGTAATTAATTTTTCTGTAATTTCTCTTTCTCCATTCTCTTTCTTCTGCTTCTTTCATTTCCATTTCCATTTGCTTTCATTATTTACTATCTATTATTTTTCTGCAACTCGTTCCTTTCATTTTTTGTTTCACGTTTCGTTTCTTTTATTTTCACCGTTTCATCCTTACCATTTGCTACTCATTGTCCACTATTTATCTATCTACTATTTTCTATAATTTATTTCTCCCATTTCATTTTATATCTTACCTTTTTTCTTCTTTAACTATTTACTATTTATTATTTTTCTGCAACTCGTTCCTTTCATTTTTTGTTTCACGTTTCGTTTCTTTTATTTTCACCATTTCATCCTTACCATTTGCTATTCATTGTCCACTATTTATCTATCTACTATTTTCTATAATTTATTTCTCCCATTTCATTTCATATCTTACCTTTTTTCTTCTTTAACTATTTACTATTTATTATTTTTCTGCAACTCGTTCCTTTCATTTTTTGTTTCATGTTTCGTTTCTTTTATTTTCACCGTTTCATCCTTACCATTTGCTATTCATTGTCCACTATTTATCTATCTACTATTTTCTATAATTTATTTCTCCCATTTCATTTCATATCTTACCTTTTTTCTTCTTTAACTATTTACTATTTATTATTTTTCTGCAACTCGTTCCTTTCATTTTTTATTTTACGTTTCGTTTCTTTTATTTTCACCATTTCATCCTTACCATTTGCTATTCATTGTCCACTATTCATCTATCTACTATTTTCTATAATTTATTTCTCCCATTTCATTTTATATCTTACTTTTTCTTCTTTCTCTATTTACTATTTATTATTTCTCTATCCATTTATTCTCAATATTTATTCTACACAACTTTTTCTTTAAATATTAGATCATATGTTATTCTTTAAATCCGTTTCCTCCAATTCTCCTAGTTTATGCCTCATTCTCTTCTGGTCCATTTATTTCCTATTCTACTGTCTTTTACGAGAACTGCTGTACAAGTAAATAGAACAGCATGGCGGAGCAGTTTAACAATCGGGTTGGATAGACAGTAGACACTGGTGCCTTATATCAAGGCCTCCAGTGAGGTGTGTAAACCGTAAGCTCGAGGGTTACAGCGTAACAATAGAGAATTTCAGTTGTTGAGCGACGATTGGACGACAGGTCATTAAACCTTGACCACTGAATCTTCCGTAGATCTTCGTGTAATGAAACGAGACTAGCCTGTTAAGCCGTGATCACGATTTATTCGCTGAAATTAAAATCTCGAGCAGGCAATTGTTTCTCTCTCTTCCTCTCTAGTCATTCTCTCGTTCTTTCTGTTTTTCGGCAATACGTTCTGTAATACCGCTCTGTTCCATATTTTATGTAATATAAAAGATAAAAATGCAAAAGTGAATTTATCGTTTTCACGTTTTACGTTTCGAGTTCTTTTTTAATATTTCATTTTTTGAAATGTTAAATGAATAGTGAAATTTGGAATGTTTAATTCATTTGCAAAGTTATGACTGGAGAAGTTTATAAAATTGCCAAAGCTAAACTTCTGTTCTTTCTTTTCGATTTTCTACCTAATAAACTATATGTTAAATTCGTGAGAAAAGAAAATAGAAATTTTTTAATAAATTATAGACTCTCTTTTTAATTATAGACGATTATACATAAATATATAGACGATTTGATACACAAATATATATACGATTTTTAATTACAGACGATTTGATACACAAATATATATACTACGCTATTATAATGCTACGCAATAATATGTAAACTACATACCGTAAATAACAATTTAATCAATTTATTCCTTACCCCAATTAACCCTTTGAGTTTGTGTATTTAATCATAATAATCTGATAATCTAACCCGGTCGAAATAATTAGTTCACTCATTAGAGACTCAAAGGAGATTATGAAATCTAATTATACGAATTTACATAAATCTACTGGGTACCCTTCATTTGTTACATGGTCCATGTTCGATGGAAAACTTTCAGACTTTCTACTCCAATTTCGATGAGTAACGTAAAGAGTTAATAGCTTAATCAATCTTTGCAAAACAGACAATTTCTATCATTGTTAAATACTAACTATCACTATTAAATACTTTGTTACATTTCGTACTATATTTCACCATATTTATTATATTATTTATTTACTTATATTTATTTACTTATATGGTTTATCATTAACAATTTGTTTCTCTTATTAAAAATAAACAGATTAAATTTCTATAATGAGATAACCAAGTTATCTCAATGTTGTTAAAATTGAATTCTCGTGCAATATTCTATAACAAATTAAGAACGGAATCAACTAAAAGGAAAGAATAGTTAAATCAGCAAGTTCTTTTCGCAATTTTGTTAAAATTAAATTTCGTATTCCGACAGATATCTCGAAAAATCGTACCGAATTTCTTTTCTGTCTGTAAAAAGATATTCTTTTTTTTGTAAAAGAACAAAGAATTATGACCTAACCTAAAAGTTAATTTCTCTTTTGGGTAATGAACCTAACCTAAACTGTAGTTTCTCTTTTAGACTACACACTTAACCTAACCTGTAGTTTCTCTTTTAGACTTCGCACCTAATCTAAACTGTAGTTTTTCTTTTAGACTACGCACCTAACTTAAACTGTAGTTACTCTTTTAGACTTCGCACCTAATCTAAACTGTAGTTTTTCTTTTAGACTACGCACCTAACCTAAACTGTAGTTTCTCTTTTAGACTACGCACCTAACCTAAACTGTAGTTTCTCTTTTAGACTACGCGCCTAACCTAAACTGTAGTTTCTCTTTTAGACTACGCACCTAACTTAAACTGTAGTTTTTCTTTTAGACTTCGCACCTAATCTAAACTGTAGTTTCTCTTTTAGACTTCGCACCTAATCTAAACTGTAGTTTTTCTTTTAGACTACGCACCTAACCTAAACTGTAGTTTTTCTTTTAGACTACGCACCCAACCTAAACTGTAGTTTCTCTTTTAGACTACGCACCTAACCTAAACTGTAGTTTCTCTTTTAGACTACGCACCTAATCTAAACTGTAGTTTCTCTTTTAGACTACGCACCTAATCTAAACTGTAGTTTCTCTTTTAGACTACGTATCTAACCTAAACTGTAGTTTCTCTTTTAGACTACGAACTTAACCTAAACTGTAGTTTCTCTTTTAGACTACGCACCTAACCTAAACTGTAGTTTCTCTTTTAGACTACGAACCTAACCTAAAACAGAAACTACATCTTTCTCAACCCCAAGATGACGAGTAATTGTCGTCCTTTACTTGGAACACAGTTGACTTTAAAAAGGAAAAGACTATTTTTCCACCAATATAAAATAAATTATAGAGCGTGTGCAAGTGAACGTGATGTGGTTAAAACGAGTCGATGAAGCAGGCAGCTTCTGCGTCCGAAGCTTGTATGCGTGATGACCACTCGAAGCGGAAGCAGAGGCGGCCTTTCCCCCCTTTGTCCGCCATTTATATTTCGAAGTTTGCCGAGGTGACGCGGACGTGTTGGCGCTGGGATATTAGTTCCTGTCCGGGGCGGAAGTGGGTCGACGCGGCCCCCGAGCGAAACAATAATTTTTCTCGAATCCACTTGCCGCGAGATTTACTTTGACACTGCGCGCGACTCGCGCGAAATTGTCAGGCCACGCTTCGGGCGGAAGTGGATCGAGTTCATGGCCGCGTTGTTTCGGCCGGCAACAACGCCGATGATTAATGGCGGCGAGAACTTTCCAGGGCTTTCGGCCTGATATTCTTAATACCGTCGGGGAAGTTGCCACTCGGGGCCGGGGGATAAATTTCGTCGTCGGTTCACGTTCGACGCTCGATCCCTCTGCACCGTTCGGCCACGATTTTTCCACCCTCTCTTCGCCTCTTTTCCCAACACACTGTTTCGCGAGAATCGTCTCCATGATTTTCTCCTCGCGTCTCGTTCGACGGCTAATCCTTCGTTTCTCTGAATTCCATTTTTCTCAATTTTTCGGTGTTCCACGCCGAATAGTTGAACCGGCAAACTCGTTTGTCAGTTCAAATTTCGCGAGACAGGTATCAATTTTTCTCTTTTGGTTAGCGTCTAATTAAAGCTGACAGGTTTAAAAAATTTTGTACGATCTAGAAGAAATTATATCGAATTCCCCTTTGTTTCTGCAATTGGCATCTGCGCGAATAGTTAAATAGCAAACTCTTTTGTCAATTTGATTTCCAGCTGTTTCGTATGAAATTTCACAAAGACAGAGGTCTAATAAATCAATTAGAAAAATTGTATTGAATTTTTTTGTACTAATAGGCTAGATTATCGATAAATAAAGCGATCTTTTACAATGCGTCGAATCAAAGAAAATTGTATATTTCACCCAGTGATCTGATATATTTGAATCTATCGAAATGACGATTTCACTGTTGACCTAACGATCGGATCGCCAGTTAATCGAGAGAGAGAGATAAAAAAAACGCGTGCATGAAATAAAATATGATTCAAACGGCGAGCACTTAAACGGTTTAAGCGAGGACGAATCGCGTGGAATCGAGAAACGGACAAACCGCGAAACGTTGGGTGAAATTTGACGGTGTTCCCGGGGCAAACGGGAGGGGAGCGTGCGATAACAAACGGTACACAACAGTTAATCGGTAAATTTAAAGGGTTAACGGGTCTCGTATCAATCGGCGATCGGGTCAGATATATATATATATTTATCGGGCAGGCCTCGTTAACCATTTGCGAGCCAGCCGCATGAGCTATATCGCCGATGCGTAATTAAACTAGAACGCTAATTGCGTTTTCATTTAATCCTGTCGTTGGAGCGATACAATCGAATCCTCGCCTCGATTCTCGTTCGCGCAGCGATCACCACCGACAAGATTCATCGTCGTCGTCTTGGACGCTTTGAATGCGCCAGAAGCGAGTTTCTGGGAGGCAGATCTTTAATTTGAAGCTCGAGAAATTTCGAGAAATTTTGTGTTTTAAGTGTCAATGAATTTTGTTTCGTTTCTCGCTTTTTGTCGTTGAAATAATTGCATTACACAGCAATTGTGTAATCGAGTAATTTCAAGACGCAGTGGTGAATGCAAATTTTTCAATTAATAATTTAATTTAGTTTAAGTGAAATTCAAACAAAAGTTCGATGTGAATCGATTCCTTGCAATTTGTACAGATAAAAATTCTCGGTTAAATCAAGTTACTAACAAACTATACAAATTAATACGAAGTAAGTTAACTAACAAATTACTGATTAATGAGTAGCCAAGTTTTCGAATGGAATTAAGTTCAAGTTTGCTCGTCGATGACCTAATTTTTCGAAATTCCAAGATCGAGTTGTTAACAAAATAAAATTCGAAGTTTCACTCTACCAGCGACAAGATTCTTAAGATTCACGTCGTAAATCAAAGAGAAAACGTGGCCAAAAGTTTTCCCCACTTATCTTTTTTTTTTTTTTAACAAAGCATCAAAATTTTATTAAACATGTAATAAAAAAATTTATCGATTCATTTTAGTAGGAAGTGATTTTTGAGCCACCCTATACAATTAAAACTGTCGTTGCTAATCGTTACCAGCTACATTAAAAAGAAAAAGATATAACTTTATATCGCAACGACGGTCGTAGCTGTTTGGAATTTTGTTAAAGAAAGCGAGAGTGATCCAACGAGTCTTTCCGTTTCCGTTCGCGATAATTTGGACGCTGGTTGTAACTAGCAAGCAGTTACTCGAGTATAAGTGTTCGCCACTTTGACAAAAGATGCACGCGAGATACAGCGATTCGAACACGCGCGAATCTAGAGCAGTTCGTAACGAACGATAGTTCAGAACTTCAGTAGGTTGATGGTGTCCCGATGATAAAGACGTAATTATACGTGTTATCTTGATTCATACTTTTATCGCGCGGCTCGTTAAGTCGTTTGAATTGTACCTTAAAAGGGTATACATACGACGAATAAATTAAATTTAGTGGAACTCTGGAGTATCTTTTTAAAACATTTTTAAACCTGCCGCGCACGTATGGCAATTCGCGCGAATTTGCAATAAAATGGGAAATAAAATCAAGTCGTCCAGTCATCTGTAAATCAGTTATACGTTTATTTAGAAATTTTTGCGATTTTATATATTTTTATTTATATATTTATATATATATATATATGATATTTTTTAATTATATATTTTATAGTACATGTTTATCCTCTAAAATTCTCTGTACTTTAAATTGTTATAATTTCGTAAAATGAAGTCGTATAATGATTTGGTTGGCCTCATTTTCAAATGTGGAGGCTCAATCTCGAAGCCTCTGCGTTAGTTTCTACGTCAAAAATGTTCTTACATCGCGTAGCAAGTGGAAGAGCAAAGATACTGTCGTTCTTGACAAAATGTCAAAAATTCAGATGCCTTTGAAAATGTTTCAAAAAATTCCTCGTGACTAAGTGACTCTACGTATCACGATCTTAAGGATCGAAGTCTCCTCTTGAAACTTGCTGCACGATGTTCCTTTCATCGACCTTCGAACGCTAGGATTAAGTGGCTAGATTAGTTCTCGAATTTTCGTCGTTTAATTCTGACGTTCAAGGTTCAATAAATTGGCAGAAAAAGGAAAGATCGTAGAGCAAGTTTTAAAGGAGAGACCGGGTTCTAAAATCCAGTCACGAAAACGAAATATATCAGTGATTTTGGAAGCTTGGGCGTGGATTGTACGACCAAGTTCGAACAGTTCAAATTTTTACTCTTCATCGAGTGTGTTGAATATGCGCAAATAGATGGATTCTGTGTTTTCAAGAAATTCTTTAAAAAGAATTGTTCGCTGTCTTACTCTTCTCGTTTCGTTTCGTCTCGCTTTCACGAATTTAGAAATTAAAACTGAACTCGAACGCGGGCGATCGTAACGGCTTTAAAGCGTAACGTTCCTTCGATCATCTCGCCCTCTTCGATGATAAACCGCGGACTCGCGCGGAATTCAAACGCGAGTTGACCGCGCCAACCGGAATAATCGATGGCCTGTTTGTATCTAGAAGAACACCGGTGGATACACCGGTGGAATACAAAATGTCGACGCGAATGTTCGTGCATTCGCGGAGGGAACGATACGTTGCTGCACTCTGTTAGTCAAGTAGAAGAATATTTCAGGAATTCTTTCTTTTCAGGATACGTATTTTGTGTATTTATGTAATTATGCGTTTTCTGTATTTCTGTATTTATAATTTTGTGTATTTCTGTGTATTTATAATTATATATAATATTAATTACTATAAATTTGTGTTATTATTATGACATACATAATACACATGATAGAAATTTAATATATATATTAATAAGATTGAATATATATTATATATAATATATAACATACACATATTTCTTAATATATTTATATATATTAAGAAGAATTATAATATAATAATTCAATTTTTATATATATATTATAATTAATTTTATATATTAATTACATATTATGACATACATAATACACATGATACAAATTTAATATATATATTAATAAGATTGAATATATATTATATATAATATATAACATATATATATTATTTAATATATTTATATGTATTAAGAAGAATAATAATATAACAATTCAATTTTTATATATATATATTTTATAATTAATTTTATATATTATTAATTTACAATAAAAATTTTATCGTTACTATTATTATGTGTTTTAATTTATTTTAATTTTTTTAATAATTATATATAATATATATTTAATATAAATTAGTTATATATAAAATATTAATTTAATTAATAATTTAACTATAATTATATTTTATTTATATTATTAATATTGTTAATTCATTTATATATATTTCTGTGACAAATATGGTTCGAATATTTTCGCGAGACACTTTATTTCGTGTGAAATATTAATCATTCGCCTTCTTGCTCCAACGATGATAATTTTTGAATGTTAAAAGCGAAGAGTGCACTCGGAGGCAGCAGAATGACGCAGTTCATCGTCATTACTTGAAGAAGAAAAAGTTTCCCATCTTTTCAGAATTTTCTCTTTGTCCGCCGCTTCATATTCGTCTACTCGGAAACAAAAACCATAATAAAAACAGTTTGTTCCACCGGCACGTATAATGCGAAGCACGCCCGAACTGTCATAATTTTAATACGACGGATATGAATTTCATTTCCCACCGGCGAGGCGGCCAGAACAGAATCCCGACGGTCGCTTAAACTCCGTGTACACTTTCTCCATTTGTTTGCATACAACTTTCGCAACTTCAAAAGCGTTAATGCACCTCGTTTGCCCCTAGAGAGAGAGAGAGAGAGAGAGAGAGAAAGAGAGACTGGTAATATCTCGAGCGATAACGAGTGATTTTTTTCGAAAGTTACGAAACACCGTTTCTTCTTCATGGGACTCGTGTCTCAGCTGCATAGTCAAATTAGCATCACGCGAATCACGCTTTCGCAAGTTGGAGACACCGTTTGCCATAAACGATCATAAACGTTGCAAGCTAGAAAGCGAGAAAAAAAAAAAAAAGAAATGTAATTTAAGTGATCACTCGATCAAAAATATCCAACACATTTATTGGCTTCTATAATCGTATATTTATTAACGCTAATAATGCACGTTGTTTGATTCATTTCTATCTTCCGAACGGTCATTAATTAGTATCTCCTTATAGTTTATGTCTCATACCTCGTTACATGTAAAATTTTTATAATTGTATCACCCTTCTAATAGGTTATTCTTTAACCGTGAAAGGCAAGGTGAATGAATAAATAAAAACGTTGTATCCGCGAGTGAAAATCGAACGAGACTCGCGTGTCCCGCATCGAAATCCCGAAACTCGGCGCTCGTCGTTTACGTCATCATCCCCCGAAAAGCCATGGCGCAATTAGAGCCGCTAATCTCGCGGCAGATGTATCATCGCGGATGTATCTGTCTGGCAATCTCTCGATAATGAATACGTTACACACAGTTCGCCGACTGTCGAGCGTATCTGCCGAGCGTATCTTATATCTCCTTCGGCCACGTCTAATTAGCCGGTATTTGAAATTCGCCGGGCTACTAGCAACCACTTAACGTTTGATCGGTTGATCTGGTTGGCTGGCGGAGCATGCGGCCGGCAAGCGTTTGCCCCTCTCTCTCTCTCTCTCTCTCTCTCTCTCTCTGTGTGTGTGTGTCGGGGTTGTTCCACATTGTCAGTCTTTCACAATGGCTCGATAAACAATGGATGGTTATCGCGTACGATTCAGCTAAGAGACACTCGAGGTATTGTTGCCGATTGCGAACCCACTGGCTGATATCAGTTGCGTCACGATTCCGTACACGGGTATAGAGGTACCCTTTTGTTTGACGGACACGATCGTCCACAATGGCGGCGGTCGTTCCTCAAGGCGTGTAATTCGACGATGTTTTTCTTTTTTTTCCGCTGTTGAAAGTTTTCCGCAATTTTCTAGCGACTAGGTACACATCGCCGTCTTCGAGATTCTCTGCCATTTGCAGCTGATCCCTGGAGATTCGATTCGCGACTTTTTTTTACTTTGAATTATGCTAGGGTCAGTGGAAAAAAAATGTTAGAAATCCAAACACTCCGTCGTCTACAATCTCTAGTCTATAGAAGCAATTTGATTCGCGACTTTTTGTTTACCCTGAACTATGCTAGTGTCAACGGAGAAAAATTCTAGAAATCCAAACACTTCGTCGTCTACAATTTTTAGTTTCTAGAAGTATTAAAAGATTTTTGAATGGAACTAAATTTGTTACGATTCTCAAGGTAGAACTGTGTCCCCTTAAAATTCGACGTATCATTTTATTGAACTTGGTGGTTTGTCTGGTTTGAAAGACAACAATTCATGAAATTCAAATGTTTCATGATATACGATCGTCGTTAGAAACATAAAAAGTTTTATTACGATCTTCAAGATTGAACTTTCTCCTTTAGAACGACTCCTTAAAATCTGACGTACAACTTTTTGTTACCATTTTGTCGAACTTAAGAGACAAGAATTCAAGAAATCCTAACATATCAAATGTTCAAAATTCAATAAAATGTTGGAGAAAAAAAACAATGGTGTAGCAAACCTGAAGACTTTAGTCTCCAAGGCAATGTTAAATCTAGTTGCAACAAAAATTTTTTATTACTTCCAGAGACGTTTGATTTTTTTGACAATTTTTTTTTTTTTTTTTTGACACTTTGAAAGAAAATTAACTAAAATTAACTGAACACTGCAAAAGTAAAGACCTCGTGTAATTAGCAGAGACCTCATGTGTCAAGTAAGAAAATTACAACAGTTTGAAATTGATCATGCTTCCCAGAAATCGAAAAAAAAAAAAAAGAAACAAAAATATAAGGTCGCGAAGAACAAGCGGCGTAATTATTATTTCGCTCGTTGTTGTTGGCAACACAATGAACACGATTCGGTGTGCCGCTGCAATCAATGTATGATCGATTCGACGGCGAGCTTTGAATGTTGAATGACCGTGGCTGGAAACAATACAGCCATAACTGCCATTCGACAAACCAGCTACGATCTACTATTGCCATTGCTGTTGTACTGATACAGACAGTTACACAACATTACTTCGAGTTCCAAATCGAGAGGAAACCCTCTTCAGTTGAGAAACGTTGTTTTAAATGTATTCGTTTCAGACACGTTATCGATATATCTTTGTTACAACACGAGACTATATAATTCTGTACATTTTCATTTCAAAGACTAAATATTCTTTAAACACTTTGAATGCTCGTTTTAGACTTATTATTATTAGCGTATCTTTATGTAAGACGATGTAATTCTGTACATTTTCATCTCAAAAGTTAGATATTCTTCAGACACTTTGAATGCTCGTTTCAAACACATTATTGATATATCTTTGTCTAACACAGGACGACATGACACTGTACATTTTCATTTCAAAGACTAAATATTCTTTAAATACCTTGAATGCTCAGTTCAGACACACTATTGATATATCTTTGTCTAACACAGAACGGCATGACACTGTACATTTTCATTTCAAAGACTAAATATTCTTTAAACACTTTGAATGCTCGTTTCAGACTCATTATTAATAGTGTATCTCTGTCTAAGACGATGTAATTCTGTACATTTTCATCTCAAAGGTTAGATATTCTTCAGACACTTTGAATGCTCGTTTCAGACACACTATTGATATATCTTTGTCTAACACAGAACGACATAACACTGTACATTTTCATTTCATAGCCTAAATATTCTTTAAACACCTTGAATGCTCGGTTCAGACTTATTACTAATAGTGTATCTCTGTCTAAGACGATGTAATTCTGTACATTTTCATTTCAAAGACTAAATATTCTTTAAACACTTTGAATGCTCGTTTCAGACTCATTATTAATAGTGTATCTCTGTCTAAGACGATGTAATTCTGTACATTTTCATCTCAAAGGTTAGATATTCTTCAGACACTTTGAATGCTTGTTTCAGACACACTATTGATATATCTTTGTCTAACACAGAACGACATGACACTGTACATTTTCATTTCAAAGACTAAAAATTCTTTAAACACCTTGAATGCTCGGTTCAGACTTATTATTAATAGTGTATCTTTGTCTAAGACGATGTAATTCTGTACATTTTCTCAAAGGTTAGATATTCATCAGATACTTTGAATGCTCGTTTCAGACACACTGTTGATATATCTTTGTCTAACACGGGACGACATGACACTGTACATTTTCATCTCAAAGATCAAATATTCAGACTTTTTGAATGTTCATTTTAGACACATTGTTGATATATCTTTGTTTAACACGAGACGACATAATTCTGTACATTTTCATTTCAAAGACTAAATATTCTTGAATGCTCGTTTCAGACTCATTATTAATGTGTATCTCTGTCTAAGACAATGTAATTCTGTACATTTTCATCTCAACGGTCAGATATTCTTCAGACACTTTGAATACTCGTTTCAGACACACTGATAACACGGGACGACATGACACTGTACATTTTCATCTCAAAGATCAAATATTCAGACACTTTGAATGTTCATTTTAGACACATCGATATGTCTTTGTCCACGACGATATAATTCATCGCAAAGATTAAATGTTCTTCAGGCACTTGGAATGTTCATTTCAGAGTATTATTATCTTTATTAACCCTCTATGGGCCCGTGTAATTTTCAGGTCACATTTTGCCAAAGAATTTTAGTTTCTTCACAAGATGACGTATACGTCTTAATTGTATAATGTCTCTGTGATAGCCAATAACAATATTGACGACAGGCAACAGAGGACGCTGCAAAGAGCCGGGGTGTAATGGAATTCCAAAAATAAAATGTTCCAAATGCCAACGTTCAACGCCAAGTGCAAACTGTTTCATGGAATTTCACGCTTTTATGCACTGTGGAAGTGCAAATATTGTAAAACCGTTGTTACTTCAAAGTTACAAAGTGAATTAATTATAACAAAATTGTTTAAACTGGTAAATTTCTTTTTAGTTAATCTGCACACATAGGTTTATAATTGTTGACTTTCCGTTGCATGAATTTTTTTCTTCATATTTGAGAGAAAAGATTCCAAACGCCGATGAACGAATAAACGTTCAATTAACGAATAATCAATATGATCCGACGCTGAGGTTTCTAAATCCTCCGCAGAACGCTCGCCACCAGCCGAGCTAATCTAACTTTTAATCAGATTTTCGAATCGGAGAACTCCTCGCGCGCGTGTGTGTGTACCGTGGTAGCTGCCTATGCTCGCACGAATCTTCGGAAATTTCGGGGCTGAGAATTCGTGAAGGAGGAAAAGAAGGGGGCGGGAGAAATCCGCTCGTAGTTTGAAACATCAGAAATTTTGCATCGAGACGAGGCGACGCGAGAAGCTTTGTTGCGCGGAGAAGCGGTTTCGGGGGGATGGGAAAATCTGCTCGCGGATTCTCTCGTGCTTGAACAGGCCCCCGGCGAACAAAAGAGAGAGGGTCGCGGCGGAGGAAATCGAATTTCCGTAAATGATATTCCGCCGCGCGCGCGTGTTTGCCGATGAACGAGAGATTGTCTCTCTCGCCGAAGAGAGAAAGTTGTTCGAGCTAAGTCCAAGCTCCGAAGGCATTTCGAGATTCAATCTCGAAACTGAAATGATCGAACTCGTCGCTTGTTGCGCAACGCTGTGCAAATTTGATCTCCGACGCAGCGCGCAATTGAGATTAATAAAAGTAACATATCGGTGATTTGGTAATGTGATAAATAATGTGAATTAAACGACTGTGACAGTCGATCAATTCGATCTGGAATATGTGGAATTTTTCAATTCTGCAATTTCGTACAATTTTCTCGGAAGGAACTAGAATATCGTTTCGTCTATCGAATATTTGGCTGCTGAAACTGCACGCGATTGATTGACACACGGTGCAATTGTAATTGATAATAATAACATTTCTTAATTCTGTAATACAACGAGTAACATAAATCGAACGTACGATGATTGATTCATTCAATTTCGAATGTTGAAGGAGATCGTGAGCAATTGAACAATTTCAATGAACAATAACGATGCTCGAATAGAAATTTGTTTCCTACGTTGAATGTTACGAGCGTTCTTGGATGTAACATAGATTGAACATTATGTATAATGCAATTAAAACCGATAGAGATGATTCAATCAGTAATTCAATGAATAATACAAATTGAACGTGTGGCGATCGCAGTCAGCATCGAAACATTCCAAAATTCGAATGTCAAGCATTGTTGCAGTTCGCTATTTAGATACAAGTAACGTGAATCTGGAATCTGATTTGATTGCCAGGAGTTGTCAAATTTCTCAGTTTCAACTTGGTGTATCTCACTTCGAAGGTTCAAGGGAATTATTTGGAAATTCGAATTTCCGAATCTTCTCATCTAGCCAGAAGAAGTATATCGCAATATATTGTAACGAAATTATAAATTGCAATTAGATGTACGACAATTAAATACACCGGATCGATTAAATTTAAATGGAAATCAAAGTCGAAACGTTCCAATTTACAGAATTACGTTAGACGCAGGTGATTTGAATACTCGAGGCATTAGACCACGGGGGCCAGAGTCACTGTAAATCTCGCGAAAAGATTAGCCAACCGGTAGTACAAGCGGAAAGGGAAAAGGGGACAGGACGAAGGGCAGAATGAAAGACAGAGAGAGAGAGAGAGAGAAACAAAATACAAAAAGGAGGGAACGGCGCCAAGTAAATGAAGGTGAAGGAAGAAAGCGTTTTATAGCGGCCTCCAAGTATAAACTTCTTTTTCGAGAGGAGAGCGGTCGGGCCGAGGATTTATCGAGCGTTTCCCTACGCCGAACAACGGCCTCGCCTCTAGATATACCGCCTGCGAAAAAGGGAAAGAAGAAAAAAAAAAGAAAAGAAAGAAAAAATAGAAAATGGCCAGGCGAAGACTTAGCGTTTAAAGTTGAACGTTGTCGCGGCGGAGTGGCAATCGTTATCGATTGCCATTACGACTTCCCGCGATCGAACGATAGGGCGGCAGAGCGATAGAGAGGGAGGAGCTTTAAATTGCCAATTTCTGATTGAAACGTTCGCCGCGATAATTAAATGGACCGAGACGCTCGATTAATGGCACCCCTCGCGCGAGATTCTTTGCGACAAGCAACGACCGGTGTCCCGGCACGAAAATGAAACGATACACTGCCCTAACGGGGGATGTTGATGTGTTATTAAACACAGGGATCGAGTATATGTTTAATGGGCCGAGTGGAAATTGAAATTTTTCTCTGACAATGTGCTCGTCGATGTTAGAAATGGTTCTCAATCATTGCGACAATATTATTCAACCAGGATAGTATGATAATATTATAATGATAATAATAATTATAAATAATACATTGTAATTAATAATATTATAATATATTATAATTACATAATATATTATAATATTAAATAATATTATTATATTGTTAATATTAAATGATATTATTATAAGTAATAATAATATTGTATAACAATTGTTCATATTCTGAGTGTGTTATTTACACGAATGATCCACAGTTCGAAGTTTGTACCGTCGTCATCAGTTTAATAATAATAATAATTATAAGATAAATATAGTAATAATAATTATAAATAATACATAATTAAATAGTATATATAATATTAAATGATATTATTATATTATTATTATTAAATGATATTATTATAATTAATAATATTATAATATATTATAATATTATTATAGTTAATAATAATATTTTATAATAATTGTTCATATTCTGAGTATGTTATTTACACGAATGATCCACAGTTCGAAGTCTGTACCGTCATCATCAGTTTAATAATAATAATTATAATATAATATAAATATAATAATTATTATCATAAATGATACATTATAACTAATAATATTATAATATATTATAATATATTTTATTAAATAATATTATTATAGTTAATAATAATATTTTATAATAATTGTTTATATTCTATGTTATTTACACGAATGATCCACAGTTCGAAGTCTGTACCGTCATCATCAGTTTAATAATAATAATTATAATATAATATAAATATAATAATTATTATCATAAATAATACATTATAACTAATAATATTATAATGTATTATAATATACTTTATTAAATAATATTATTATAGTTAATAATAATATTTTATAATAATTGTTTATATTCTATGTTATTTACACGAATGATCCACAGTTCGAAGTCTGTACCGTCATCATCAGTTTAATAATAATAATTATAATATAATATAAATATAATAATTATTATCATAAATAATACATTATAACTAATAATATTATAACGTATTATAATATACTTTATTAAATAATATTATTATAGTTAATAATAATATTTTATAATAATTGTTTATATTCTATGTTATTTACACGAATGATCCACAGTTCGAAGCCTGTACCGTCATCATCAGCTTAATAATAATAATTATAATATAATATAAATATAATAATTATTGTTATAAATAATACATCATAATTAATAATATTATAATATATTATAATATATTTTATTAAATAATATTATTATAGTTAATAATAATATTTTATAATAATTGTTTATATTCTATGTTATTTACACGAATGATCCACAGTTCGAAGTTTGTACCGTCATCATCAATTTATTGGTCTGTCGTTATATATTTAAAAAAGAAATTATCAAGTTTAACTCGGTGTGATATTTTTATTTACTTTGAAAATTCCATCGCAAACATTTTAATAACGAGAAACACACTAGTTTCAAAACTAGAAGACAGCTATCTATTTCGATATAAAGTTTCGCGATAACAAATAGAGAACGATTAATTATTCGGGCCACGGTGTTCCTGCAAACATGGAGAAAATTCACGATCGTTGGCGGGATTCGCAGCGAGGTCGAAACAAACCGCGATAGTCGTTGTCAGATTTAGGTGGATTATTTTTCATCGCTCGACGCGCGAGGAACATTTCGCGCGGGGAAAAAAAAAAAAAATCGCCGCGGCGGCCGCCATATTCATCGAAATCCCCGTAGAAGAATTAAACCTCTGCGAAGACAAAGGGGCACGATGACAAACGATCGCAAGTGTTTTTTTTTTTTTTTTTTTACCTCCAGTTTTTACTCTGGCTCGATACAATGTATGCGCATATCGTCCTGGTGATATTTTCTTCCATTTTCTGTCGCGCGGAATAAGATTTAAAAACGGAAAAGTGAAGGAAAACGTACGAGAGGAAACGTAATCGAGGTCTTGCTCTCGAAACGTCCGCTGGTTGGCGAGGACAAGCCAATTATCCGAGCGGAGCGATTCCTTTTTTTCAAGAAAGTGGGGAAGACGGTGATCTGCTTTTGTCGCTGCCTTTGAGTAATAAAATCCTCAAGACGTGGCTGAAAACGAGGCAAAGACTTGGCCGAGTGTCTTCGAGCGATAAAATATGGAATGCAAACGAGAGACAATGATCCGCTTCGGCTACGAAAGTCTCTGCATGTTGCATTCAGTCAGCTTTGGAGAACTGATTTAGCTTGGAGATCTCGCGGCGTGGTTTTGAAACGAAGACGAGTCTTAATTGTTTCGTTAATTTCGTCTCTGCATTACCATACACTTTTCTTCGTTTGTTCATCGTTCGTCAGGTTTGACGAGGATGTTTGAGGATGTTTGAAGAGCTTGAGTTTTTGTTCGTTGATGAGGGGAGCGAGTGAAAAGGAGTTGGCTTAATAGACGATGAAAAGGTTTTCTTATTAAGTGAGATGGTACCAGGTTATATCCAAATTGTAGAATATTATATTAATTTTAATTACAGTATAATAATTTTTGTTCCTCAATGAAGGAACAGGAGAGAAAGGGGTTTTGATTTAATAAATTTTGTTTATGAGGGGATATTGTTAGCGAGTTATTTGTTTAAATGAGTGTACGAAAAAGTTGATTTTATTGAAAAGAAGCGGATATTTCTTTCCAAAGATTTGGAAAAACAAGATTTGATAAATGTTACAATTGGTTGCATCTGCAAAAATCTGAACTTGCACAAACATCAAACATAGGCGATCACAATCACGAGGAAATAATAATTGTGTAATTTAAACTCTCGCACTACATTTATGCAATAATGATTATTATTATCACGTTAGCTTCCAAAATTTCTAACAAAAGTGGGGAACAAGAGATAGATAATAAAATTGAAACGTTCGATTAAAATATTCGAAATTCACTCTAATCTACACGCATAATTACCCCAATATTCTGACGACGAAGCAAACTTACAAGATCTCTCGAAATTTATAAAAATCTGAATTATCGCTTAAAAATCGACAGAAATATAATTACGAGGAAATAGTAATAATATTAATAATATAAAAAAATAATTTTATATATAAACTCGTAAGAGATTTATTTTATTACCAGTTTCCAAAGTATTTGAGAAAACAAGTATACAGGTACAAGTGAAATTTAGTAAAGTAACATGAAAGTGAAAAAATTCGTTCAAAGTCAACTTCGTGGAGATTCCATCGGATGGAAAACAAGATGACAGACTGATAATTGAATCGGAGCCGCAAAGCTACACACACACACACACACACGGACGTTCCATCGATGGTGGAAAACTGCTAAGCCTATTCATTGTCACCTATACCTAACTACATCGATCTGCGACGCACCGCGTCGCTATTAACGTTCAACGTGGGGATACCAGACACTGGATCTCGCGAAGCGTGAAATGGAGATAATGACTGGCGAGCCAATCAGTTAACCAGACCGAGTCAGAGTAGACTAATGAGGACGCACCCTACGGTGTGTGCGGTTAGTTGTGTATAGAGCGAGCCAGACAAACAAAAAGTGTACATCGAGCTGGTGTTCGTCCATCAAGATCTTGTACTTTGATTCGCTCTCGTCCGATAAAATTCACCGCTGCTACGACGGCGTGATCCTCTCGCAACGATGTTGACGTCCCACCGCGTCAATTTTCGATGCAACCCGTCGTTGGACTTTGTGTTTCGTTTAGATTGTTTGGGATGTTGGACGAGGGGGGATGTTTTGGGTGAAATATTCCTGCTTCTTGAGGGAATATTTCTGCGGGTAGTTGAAACTGAAGCATTATTTATGCAAAATGGCCATTTAACAGTTTAACAAACTGGTTAAGATTTCTGTTTTTCTTTTTCTTTTTTTCTTTTAGGTGGGAATATTTCTGTGTAAAACGACTAAATTTTGCAAAATGGCTAATATCTCTGCTTTTCTTTAAGGGAATATTTGTGTTTCTAGGGTTTGATTTAGGGGTTGTAATTGAAGGACTATGCAAAATAGCTACTATCTCTGTTTCTTTTTCTCTGTCTCTTTTAAGGGAATATTTCTGAGGTTTGATTTAGGGATTGATACTTGAAATTGAAGAACTGTGCAAAATAGGAATTTAGCAATTTGATTAATATTTCTATCATTTTAAAGGGAATATTTCTGAGGTTCAATTCAGAGATTGAAACTTCCAGAATTTAGTCTGTTAGTAGTTGTAATTCGGATACCTTTTCATTCGAACTTTAGTTTAATTAAATTCACAAACGAAAGAAGTCTCAATCTCAAACGACATTTTGCCCAAAGAAGTTCTTCAAATTTCCCCCTTTCCATTGGGGGAAAGAAATTTCAACGCAAAAGGAAATCCCCGTCAAAAACACGATTCGAACTTGCTGAATCTTCGAATATCCGTGTTTCACCATCGCGATCCATCGAGATCAATTTCCATTCCTCTCGCGCCGAGCCGAAATGGCAAAACACACCGTTTCAACACGCGCGGGGGTGGGCTGCTCGTTCGCGTGACGTGCAAGTTCTCGCGACTTGCGGCTGGACGCCAGGGGCTTTTAATTAAAATATGGAGATCGGGCAAAGCCGGCCATTGTGGCTTCGGTAGTCGGGCGCTGCAATAATAACAGATAATACATCGCGGCCGCGGGTGCGCCGCGGGTGTAACTGGCTCTTTCAAACAATGAATTGAAATCCGGCAACTCCTCGCGAGCAAACCGCGGACAATCGCGTCTCGAACCTTTCCGCCCACTTCCGGCTGAGCGTGACGAGCCCATATCCCCTTCCTGCATAGAGATTACTTTATTTTACATTCTCTCGCAACGTGTAATAACATCCCTCTTCCTCTCTCTCGCTGGAGTGATAGAATTTTTTTTCTCGTTTCGTGCGTGATTAACCTCGTTTCTCGTTACATTTCGCGAGAATCTCGGACTCGAGATTTTCGATTTTTTTTTTTTTTAGAGATCGATGATGGATTTCGAATTTTCTTTTTTCTCTTGACGAATATTTTCTCTTGACAACTGACGAATATTTCTTTGTGCATCTTTCTGAGAATTAATGTCGAGGTACGCGTTCGTGTGAAATCGATTTATTTTAATCATTTATTTTAATCACTCAAATTTTGATGAGAAAATATTTCGATACGCATCGAAGATCGATTGTTCTACCAGCGCGAACGTATTTATTGTAATCTGTCGTTTGAATTGTGATAATTTGCACGTGGTGTATTTTGATACACGCTGAAGATCGGCTTTTCCGTATAAATCGATTTATCCTAGTTATTATTATCGTTTAAATTATGACGACTCGTAAAATATTTTGATACATATCGAAGAACGAAGTACAAACCTGTTTATTTCAATTATTGTAACATTCGAATTGTAATAATTTATCACGTAGGATACTTTGATACACACATCCAAGCTGTTTCATAAATCTGTTTATTTTCATTGTCATCGTTTAAGTTGTAATGATTCGCGTGTGCATTATGTCAACTCGAACGTGTTGAAGACCGGTTGTTAATGAGCGTGAGTAACGCAGAAAGCGTTGTATTTAATCCGCAAATAAATTTGTTACAACGTAATCTAAATCTGTATAAACACAATCGTCCGTTACATGTAACTTTATGGTAGTGAAGTAATTATCACGATGTACGTAGTTTAAGACTGAAGGTAGAAAAAGTAGAGAAGAGATTTGTTAGATGCGTGACTATAAAATCTCAAGAACATTAACATTATATTTATCACTTAAGACTGGACACTTTTTCTTTTTCCTCTTCCTCTCGTCTTTCAAAGCCTTTCAAATGAATTGTAATACGATTTCATTTCATTTCACTTTAAGTTCCCATTATAATTTTCAATATATCTTCAAGCTTCACTTCGAGAGCGAGAAACTTGAAGAAATTTCAAATTTCGTGCAAGAAGGAATTTCAAATAGATCGAAATCGATCGTTTCGAAATTGGCGCTTTCCGATATTTCGAAGAAATTCATACAGATCAAATTTAGCTTCATTTTCGAGACGTATTTCTCGTTATCTCCCATAACGTCGGGCTTCTGATAATCCCAGGCCAGCCAGCAGCAAGCAGGAGATCGGTAGCCAGCGCCTCTTCTGGAACGAAAGAAAAAAAAAAAAGAAAAAGAAAAAAAAAGGAAAAAACTTAATCTCCCAATTGCTGTTGGCTCGCGAACTTGCAGCGTGGCCATATATAACCCGTCGGGACGCTTACCCGAACGATTTGCGGTTATCGGCACACATTCAATCCGCAGTTATCCCACTTTCCAGAGCTCATATAACCGCGCGGTGCATCTCGGAAGAATCTGCTAATGGATCGTTTCCACCAATTGCGTTGAATATAAAGCGGCCGAGTAAGAACCGGGGCAACCGGAAGAGTTACAGCCCCCGAAAGACGAACTCTCGATTCCTTCCTTCTTTACTTTTTTTTCACGGTACTTCGTACTTGAAACGTTTCTGTTTCTCAAACGCAGAAACAATCGCGGTCAAGATTTGTGATATTTCGTTGGAAAGTTCACAAGTGCAACTTCGCACGCGCTCGCGCTCGCTTCGCTTTCGTGTTGTAAATAGATTAAAACCCGAGGAAATTTCCATCAGCAACGACTGCATGTAGAATAAGTATAATAATTTAATTCGTTTAAATTACATTCATTTGTAATTACGAATCACTGTGCAAACGGCAAATTTAAATGAATTTGAATTATTATATTATACTTTGTAGCATTGCGATCACGAGATTGAATAATAAAGTATAATAATTCAATTCGTTTGAATTACGTTCACTTCTGTGATTGTATAACCGTCGTGTGTAATTACGAATTACACTGTACAACTGCAAATTACACTTTAATTCGAATGGATTTATGACAGCGAAGTATACCGCAGTTGTAAAATTAAACGTAATTGTTATTGCGTAAATAATTCATAATTACAATCGTAGACGAGAGTTTCAATTCTTCAAAGCTCCGACCTCGTGAAGGAAACGAGAGAAGAAACAGAACGCGAAGAAAGCTTAATAAAATGAAGAACGTAAGTGGTGACGGATCGTTTGTAGTCAGACAACAGCAGATATTGCCTGTAACTTTCGTTATATACGCCGATTACTTACTTTCTCAAATTGTATTGAAAGATCTTTTCCTTTAAAGCGCAAGCTTTCAAACTGTTTTCACATAACACGGTCACCATCAATTTCTGTTGACAACCTACTTGAAAGCATAAATAATTCCCATTACGCGAACGAACAATTCCTCTTTCAGAATGTCAGATGAAAAATTCCTCCTTGAAGGACATCCATAGAAATTCTTTCACGGCAATGTTGTTCGTGAAACTATGCGTAATTTTTCATCTTTATGCCTCCGATCTGTTCGAAATAAACTGCAGCGTGGTAGTTGCAATATTGATGACAACTGCAATTTGTGCATAGCATGAATCAACGAGCGAAAATAAATAAAATTCATCGCAGCGAAATGAAATTACAATTTACGTACGTGAACTTGTTATTCTCCGTCGTGTCGATACAATTATAATATTTGATCAATCTATTTTATGATAATATCACAACTCGAAAGAACGATAATCAGTTACATGATTTCGGTGTACCACATACAGAGTGGTTCAATAAAAATTGAACAGCATTTGATGAATAGCTTCGTTGTTTCTGAAGATATGGAGAAAACTTTGTCGACGAAAATTGTTCAATAATACAAAGATAATCTTTTTTTTTTTTTTGTAACTGGAGGAGTTTCGGATATTTCTCTCTCACTAAATGGGGTCATGTACCTTTTGATTGATTCATTTCACTCGCACTTTTTTTTTTTTTTTAAATCGGATCATATACCTTTTGATGGATTGATCGATGCAGTTCAATACTTCTCTACAGAAGAATTATACTAGTATCATCACGGTAGATATTTTCGGTTCAATTTTATAGAAAAAAATATCGCGCGAAAGGCGAGGACAATGTAGACGTAATAAAATGCTGTTCCTCTCTTTCGCAACATCTCCAAAAAGAGCTGTGCCGATTCTTATCAACTGCACAGCATAATTTCGATCCTCGATTTAATTCTTCTGCACTCAATTGCCCCAATCTCGTGACAATCGGTCACAAACAATCAACGACGTACTATCAGTTTATATACACTTGTATCAGTCATGAACTAAACCGAGCAACACCAGTCGTCAAACTCGTACATTACTCCTGGCCCAAAGTATGCGACAACTGAATCCATCATCCGGCGTTCGCCGGCGAGGAAAATGACAAAAGCGCGCGCGTTGCTCTCCGCTGGCGCTAATTTGGCTGGCCGCTAAACAGCTCTAACTGTTCCGTGCTTGAACGTGAAATTTACCATCGGCCCCAAAATAAACCGTAGCGGCACACCCCGAATCGCTTTCGCGCGGCACCGCAAAGGGTTAAAATAACTAGGTTACCATAATTAGCAATTACGCGCGTTTGGCGAGCAGTTGAGCGCCCGTATCGTCACACCCGTCGTTTCTATGGGCGACGTTCGCTCTCGTTACGCCACCATGAGACGCCATTCCCGCTGGCAACAATAATCGCGCCGATGCCTGGCGTTCGTTCCCTCCCCTGTTAGCGTTGCTTTAATTATTACTGTGTCTAATAACAACGGAGAGCAGTTGCTCTCGGAGGGGACCGTAAGATGTTTGCTTGATCGTTTTCTCAGCCGTCGTTGAATAGAAAATGTAATTGACATTTTCTGCTGACAGCTTCGTCGCAGTGTTGTTGGGTGAAACCAGTTCTCTCAGTTGTGTATAATGCCGTGTGTGTTGACGTAGCAGTTATGATTCATTCGTATTCAACGGGTGGACGATTTGGAGAAATGCTAGTGGAAAATCTGGGAATGCGTTTTGAAAACTGTCGACTGCGAGGGGATGAATCAATTAATCAAGAAGGATTTAACAATGTACTGAGATTTAATAACATTTAGTTAGAAATTTAATATCTGTTGAATGCATCTTAGCAGATTCCAATGGAAATTGTTAATGGTGTTTAAGAAAATATGTAAAAAGTATTTCCCTTTTCGTCGTAATTAACAAATACCAGCTGTTTAGTTGGTTTTAGTAAGACGAAGCAGGCTAACTGGCGGCATTTGCCCCCACTTGCCTGATCGCTAGCGCTACCCCCTCCACTGCATCGCCATTCTGTCGTGTAGTAGAGGGGGAAGCGCTGGCAATCAGAAAAGTAGGGGGCAAGCGCCGCCAGTTAGCCCGCTCTGTAACAAAGTAGCGTATATTTAATATGGCATTCTATGCATCGATCGCAAATTAATGAAAGAGCAAACACACGTTATTTCTTCGATATAGAAATTATATAGAAATTATAGAACTATAGATTATATAGAAATAGAGATTAGAGATTATATAGAAATTATAAGAAATTATTAGAAATATTTCTATAGAGATTATATAGAAATTACAGAAATATATGTGGAAATATATACAGAGTTATAGAAATAGCGTAATTATAGAAATATCATTTTACACGATTGTTTCCACTATTTTCTTTCTCTAAAACTACCAAAGAACAGAGTACTTGCAACATTAATTATTTCTTAACGAACAGCACTCGCGACATTCAAAAATAAAATGAACCAAGAGACAAGAGCACTTGCGTTATTTACTCGAGAGTGGGCAAACTTCCTACTTAGGCTGCATTTTTCCAACCGTCCCCGCAGAGATATGAAATTACTTGTGTTCGAATGAACCGCTCGCGAGATTACCCCGGCAAGCATAGACGAAATTTCGCCCGGAGGCCATTTCCTCTCTCGTGAACGTTTGACGAGGACACACTCCAACACTCACGTTCACGTACACACATACATACGTACATACATATATATATATATATATATATATATATATATATATATATATATATATATATAGCGTCGACGTATAATATAATATAATATAAAATATAAAATAGAACAAATTATATATATATATATGTGTATGTATGTATGTATGTATGTATGTATAAAGTAGAAGTAAATTATTTTTTCTATCTAAAAAATTAAAGTACTAATCTAAGATTCACTGAATCATAGATCCTTAAAAATTGGACGTTTAACGCACCACGAGCAAATACCCAATTGATAACCCGCCCGTATTTCACAAAAAATATACTGGAATCGACGTTCGTGAAACGAGACGCGAGGGCATACACTCGGTCGGTATAAAAGTGCCAGGAAATTTCTTTTCGTGGATGCTGCCGGAAATTTAGTCGCGACGAGATCGGTTCCCATCTTCTCCCGTCTGGCAACCAGTGCACACAACATGTGTCTCGCAGGTGCATACAACCGAACCGGCCACTCTACCCACACGTTATAACGTGTCTGCGATGCACTTGGCTCTTCTCTCCTCGCTGCACTCGAGTGCAGTCTGCACGATCCCCGGCAGTTTGAATATCCGAGAGGTTCAACGTGCCTCTTGATCGCCGATTAAACGACACCAGTCAGAAAGCTTCGTCTATAACACATACATACACGCATACACACACTCGCTGAGATGGTCGAAAACGAGTTCGATTGACCTGTCTCAATCTGGCATAGCGTGGAGAAATTTTTCTTTTTTATATTTTTTCGCATAGACGTGTCCGGAATACGTTACTCTGCTGGAATTATCAAAGTGGTTGAAATTCACCGATTCTTATAGAATTATAATAATAATAATAATAACAACAACAATAATAATAATAATATTGTTATAATATATATAATTATAATTAATATTATTTTAATATATATAGTTATAATTATTATAATATATATATTAATATAATTAACGCTGGAATTATGGAAGTAGTCGAAATTCACCGATTCTTATAGAATTATAATAATAATAATTATTATTAATATATATAATTATAATTAATATTATTATGATGTATAATATTACTAATATATATTTATAATTATTATAATATTATTAGTATATATAATTATAATTAATATTATTATTATATAATATTACTAATATGTATTTATAATTATTATAATATTATTAGTATATATATATATAATTATAATTAATATTATTAATATTATTACAATTATAATTATAATATTATTAATAAATTATAATTATAATATATAGAATTGGAGAAGATATATGTAGAATAATAATAATAATAATAATAATAATATTATTATTATTATTATTATTTAATTATAATTATGTATTTATAGGAAATTTAAATTTAAAGATATATATAGAATTATAATTATAATAATAATAGATATATTATTTAATTATAATTATATATTTATAAGAAATTTAAATTTAAAGATATACATCGAATTATAGTTATAATAATAATAATAATAATAATAATAATGTATTATTTAATTATAGTTATGTATTTATAGGAAATTTAAATTCAAAGATATATATATAGAATTATAATTATAATAATAATATATTAATTATGTATTTATAAGAAATTTAAACTTAAAAATATATGTAGAATTATAGTAATACTATATAGAATAATAATAATACTATAATAATAATACTGTATAGAATTAGAGAAGATATATGTAGAATTATAATTTGTTGAAATATAATATATATATAAAATTAGAAAAAATATATATAGAATTTTAATAATAATAATATATGCATAAAAATCCGCAGTTACTAGTTAACTATAGCTATTTAATCCCACTTAAAAATTTAAAAACTGGATAATAATTCGTACAAATAATTAATTCGGCATTTTTGTGAATATCGACGAAATGTATGGGGCAATTTACAAAATGTGAATATATGGATAACTTTCAAGTTACGCGACGTCGTGGAGGGTTAATGGGTTAATGGCCGATGAGGCAACACCAGTCAACACGTCGATTAACACGACACGAGTTAACCAGACGAATGCGAAAATTTTCCTTCCAGACGACGAGCTCGAATTCCATTTAGAATTCTTCGACAGAAAAATTCGAAGGAATGATACTCAACAAATAGCTCTCGTTTGAGTATACGAGATGAGTTAACGCAACATTCATCATTTTTAATTCTCACGTTATTGTGTACCATTAACATTATTATTAACGCTAATATTGTTGTTTTCACAGTTTTTGTTTAGAAATGTGAATTGTTCAATTAGCACTAATGCAACATTCATATTTTGCAACTTAAAAATTTTTTAAGCACTCTGATTTTCAAATTTCGCAATTTTTAGATTTACAAATTGGTTGTTTCGATTTTTAAATAGTTGTTTACATTTTTCTCATTATTTCGCAGTTTGATTCATAGATTTCGCTTTTGATAGCACAAAACAAACCGAAGATGTTGAAGGTTTCTTCATATGACATTTCGTTCAGGAAGATTGAGCATGAAAATTTGGAGATTAGGGTATTTCCTGTAGGAGAGAATAATAAAGACAAAACTTTATTCTACGTATAAAAGTGTCTTTGAGAAAATTATATATTACTATTATATTACTATATATTACTATATACAATGATATTATATTACTCTATATTACTATATACAATGATATTATATTACTATATATTACTATATACAATATTATATTACTCTATATTACTATATACAATGATATTATATTACTCTATATTATATACAATGATAGTAATAGTAATATTATCTAGTTATTTATATTACTTAAAATTCTTTTTTTTATGATATTCATTCTGTTTTAATTGTTCTAAAATAATTATGGAAATAGAGACTGATCAACAGTCGAAGCGTTAAATTATTCAATGCATCGATTTCATATCGGATGCAATGATTAATCAATATTTTCCTCCTGTTTCACACGCGATTGGAGCCGTGTCAAAGCCTTCGTACCTTTTGCACTATAACAATGCTATGTTTTCGAAAATATAAATTTGTATGAAATTTATACATGGATTAGAAAAGTCACTGTTATACAAAATTCTGAATTCTACAATTCAATAATAAAATAACAGATACGAGTGTTTTGTATATAATAATTATAATCTATATATAATAACTGTATATATTATATATTATAATATATAACAGTTATTATATATAAATATGTATATAATATATACAGTTATTTTAATAACTGTATATATTATATATATTATAATTATATATAATATATTATATATATTATAATTTATATATAATTGTACTATTATATATTATAATATATACAGTTATTATATATAAATATGTATATAATATATATTATAATTTATATATAATAACTGTATATATTATATATAATATTGTATATTATATAAATAATTTTGTATATGTACAAACATACATTTATAACTATTAATTACATTTTTATGCATTTGTAGGAAATTTGATGATGCAAAAATACACGCATGATACGCAATGTGCATGAAATATTTAATATAGAGTAATATTTACCACGTGAAAAGAAATTTCATTTCTTTAATGCTATACTCATAAAAATTTAAGAACGTATAAAGATTAGATCCATTATCTAATGATCTCAGACATTATAACATGAAACATTACACATTTTATAACATAAAATTATTATTCTACTATAATTATATGTAATAATATAATAAAATAATGTATATATTATATATAATAATCTACAGTGCAATAATTGGTAATTAATAATTTGATAATAACTCTCACGAATAGTATAAGAGGATTGAGAACAGTACAATTTTATTTAAAGAAGATATATCTAATCTAAGTATCTAATGTCGAGAAAGTTTCGTAGAAGAGAAATTAACTTGCTATAGACCAAGAAGTGAATTAATGCGTAATAATTGCATGAACATGTACATTGGAATAATACATACGTTGTAGAACTTCATTACTGTTCTAAACATTTCTGTTTATTCAAGCTTCATAAAGTTATAGGATCTCTAGTGGAGAAAAGAGTAATGATGAAACAGATATCGAGAAAAATCTCTGGAATTCTCTTTCGTAACCGCGCTGTTATAATATTAATGACTGGAAAAAGGAAAACTGCAAATGGAATGTTACGTTCACGCAATGGTTGCAGTTATTAATACCTCTTTTGTGCTTTAATATTTATATATTTTAATAATTTTATGTATTTATATATTATATATTATATTTTAATATATTATTATGTATTACATTTATATAATTTTATAATTCATATATTATATTATTATTATTATATATTATATATATTAATAATAATTCATATGTTATATATTATAATATTATTATTGTATTATAATATATTTATATTATATATTATATTTATATAATTTATATATAAATAAAAATACAATTTTTATTTATATAATTTATATATAAATAAAAATACAATTTTTATTTATATAATTTATATATTATATTTATATAATTTAATATTTATTAATTTATATTATACATTATATTTATATATAGACATATTATTTATATATATACATATTATATTTATATTATACATATTATTTATATATTTTAATAATTATTATATATACATAACATTTGTACAATATAACAATACAAATGATAACAATAATATTACTATATAATATTATACAATAACATTACTATAATATACATGCATATTACATAACAAAAAAATACACGTAGTACAAGAATGCATACAACATACAACAAAGAATACTAAAAATTGTAGAAATAGTATGTTTCTTGATCATGAATAAATTAATACCACGTACGAAATTATTTATCACGTGTAGAAGAAGCACGAGAGGCGTGATTCGATACGCGTAATTTAACCCCTTGCGCCGGCAACTGGTTCGCGGACCATAACGAGTGACCGAACCGGTGTACAATAATTCGTCGCTTCTTTTTTCTTTTTCCTTTGAATTCGTCGGTACGATGTCACTGGATAGAAACGATTAAGAAGTAATGAACTGTATATCATTTGCTCTGCCTGGGTTACATTTATAATATAAACTTGAAACTGAGAAAGTGTTGCAATTTTGGGGAGAAAAGAATTCTCGACGTGCCACGACAATTCTTTCATACGGACGACTAGCGAGGCAATCGCGCGTATCAAACGGCTGACAAGTATACGAGTGAACGACTACTTTAATGAGATAGAGAGGCGAACGAACTACCATCTATAAACCCTCCTACGAGATAATCGATATCATCGTCCATCAGGCTGGTCGGTGTGTAAAGATAGATCGAGCGGCGTTAAAAATCGCAGCCGATTAAATATGTAAGTCAGCGAGGCAAGTACGGACGGATAAATGGATAAGTGTCCAAAGAAAAATACCGGCAATAAAGACAATGGTCTTTAATAAAGAGAGTCACGGTGCCTAACCATTCCAGTTCACCCCTTCTCTCTCTCTCTCTCTCTCTCTCTCTCTCTCTCTCTCTCTCTCTCTCATTCGCCGCCAGCTGTCGAGAGAGAATCGGAGAAAGACTTTACACACTACTTATTTAACGAATGCGAGAATACGTGAGTGAGTCAGTGTCGGCGGCTGCACGCACTGCGTGTGAAACACACGCAGAGTGCACGAGGGCAGAAAGTAACGACTCGAGTACACCCCCGCTCAAAAGCGGATATCCGAGTGCTCGAGTTACGTGTCGTCGAAATCAGAACAGGAGTTCCTACTATCGGAAAAATATTTGCTGGCAAATCTCTTTTCACTGAATATATTTTATAATATTGTAAAACGTTATATTATTTAATTTTACAATATTAGAAAATTAAATATAATAATTATATTTAATTTTATAATATAAAATATTATATTATTATATTATAATAATTATATTTATAATATATTTTATAATATTTAATTTTATAATGTTATAAAATATTATATTATTTTAATAGAATATAATATTTTATAATATTTTTTTAATCTTAATTTTTAGCACAAGTATCAAATATATATTCGAAGACTGCCATAAGTTTTGGGAAAGAGTCAAGATTTTTGGAATTTTGAAAACCCGAAAATTAATAATTCTATTTAACATATATATATATATATATATATATATATATATATATTAAATATATGCTCGCTGTAATATATATATAATATTTATATATTAAATATACATATATATAATATATATTATATACTATATATTTATATAAATAAATATATATATTAAATATATAGATATATATATTTAATATAGATGCTCGCTTTGATATATAATGTGTTATCGTTAAAGGTGAAAGATTATTCTGAATTTAATTTAAAAGCTGGTTCACGCGAATTTTGGGATTTTTTGGATTCTTTTGAGATGAAAAAAGTTGAGATGAAAAAAGTCGAGATTTTCACGGAAATTTCAAGAGGTTTTGAAAATAGATCGTAGATCGATGTTTCGAAACGAGCTCTAGACTAAATCAAATTAGTTTATTAATTGATTTAAATCGGATTCCTTTTGATTTAATTGAAGGTGAATCAGAATTGGTTTCAGGGTTTAATTTAGAATATTATAAAAGATTATTTATATTTTCTTATCTGAATATATAAATTTATTATTTTTAAGAATAATTTTGGTAGTAATTTTTTATGGTGTTTTAATTGAAATATTTTACTTAATTTATTAAATATAATTAATTTAATATTATTATTATTCGGGATATTTTAACTCGAATTCTGTATGATTATTTAATATATATATGTGTGTGTTGAATAGAATTATTAATTTTCAGATTTTCAAAATTCTAAAAATCTCGACTCTTTCCCAAATTTTCTTATGGTAGTCTTGGAATATATATTTGATACTTCTGTATAATATTAAGATTAAAAAAATATTGTAAAATATTATATTATAATAATATAACATTTTATAATATCATAAAATATATTCAGTGAAAAGACGTTTTCAAACATTGAAATAAATACAATATAATGCAATAAATACAACATCAGAAAACTGATTGTTCTGTTATCCTTCTGAACGTTTCTTTCCTACTAGAGCATTATACAAATAATTTGACAATTAGTAACAAAATAATTGCCTATTATTTTATGTTATAGAAACCACAACTTATTGAATAAATATGTCGAGAAGTATATATCTATAGAAGAATATATCATCAATTTGTCACGTGCTTTTCATTTTCAGTTTTCAATTTTCATTAAACGTTTAGACATTTGGTAATTTCAAGCACCCAAAGGGTTAACCGAATGCTTTCGTCTCCCCAATTCGAAAAAAATCACTTACGATAAATATATAAATATGTAACATATTAAATTTTTAACATTTAATATGTTACATAATATATAAATTGTATACATTAAATTAAATTATATTAAATACTAAATGTTAGTACTATTAATATTTATATTAAATATTAAAAATATACACTAAATTTTATTAAATATATAACATATTAAATTTTTAACGTTTTATGTGTTGTATAACATATAAATGATATAATATTAAATTAAATTATATTAAATATTAAATATTAAATATTATTGTTAATATTTATATTAAATATTAAAAATATAAATTAAATTTTATTAAATATAATAATATATAACATTTTAAATTTTTAACATTTTATATGTTATATAACATATAAATCATATAATATTAAATTAAATTATATTAAATATTAAATATTATTATTAATATTTATATTAAATATTAAAAATATAATAATATATAACATATTAAATTTTTAACATTTTATATGTTATATAACATATAAATTATATAATATTAAATTAAATTATATTGAACATTAAATATTATTATTAATATTTATATTAAATATTAAAAATATAAATTAATTTATATCAAATACATAACATATTAAATTTATATATATTATATAACGTATTAAATGTTGAAAATTGGCTTTTTCTTAGAGAGTTAGGATCTAAGATTTTTGAACGAGGATGTACACACACACACATATATATATATATATATATATATATCTTTAGCCTGCTAGGAAGCTTACGAGTTCGATACGGAGCAACGAGTGTTGTTTCTCGCCGCGTGACTCACGCGAGTACGCGCGAATGCACGCGTGCACCCGCGTGAAATTCAATAATAAAGCGGGCAAACTTTGCCCAGTGTGTTTGTCGTGGGATGACAATATGGGGCGAGTGCCGTGCGTAGACTACACTTTGTGCAATTGAAACAGAATTCTTTTTTTTTTTTCACGTTAGAGACACGAGAGTTTGCGAATAATGGATGAGTAATTATAGCAGAGTTAATGTTAGATGATGGTAGAGATAAGAATAGAAGAGATGCAATTGCAACAGGATTTATTTTCAAAGAGTTTTATTAGAGTTTTTAGAATTTTTAATTTTTGAAATTTTTATTTTTTTTCGGAGAATTTTAACAAAGATTTTTAATTTTTTTCAGAGAGTTTTATCAAAGATTTTTAATTTATAAAATTTGTAATTTTTTTTTCTTTTTTTTTATAATGAATTTCAATACTGAAGATTAATATAGATAAGTGTTACTATCCAAATATCATGTTAATGTATAATTTAATACAATTTGTATAATTTAATTCATAAGTGCAACACTTCGTTATGCATTTACGCAAATAAACAGCAATTGTAAGGATTAATTTTTTTTTTCTTCAGGGAAATTTCAGAAAGTTTTTCGTATAAAGAAGATATAAATGTAACAAATCACTTTATACATCTTGTGTAGAATATCTCAGTCCTTGTAAATCTTCCTTAGGACAATATAAAATTGTGAATATTCACATGTTTAACTGCGATCAAAAAATAGGATAAAAAATGTAGAAAATGTTCTACATTTTAACATTTTAACTGCTTTCCTAATCGTGACAGCTAGACAATTAAAAAATTGAATTTTATTCATTGGTCATTTTCGATCGTGGAATTTTTACATTACGTAAAGACAATATTTGCTTTGGAGAAATTATTTCACAGCATTTGTTCAAGGGAAAAATAAGCCTGTGCCTTTCAGTTTGAAATAAAATCTTCATGAAAAATCAATTATGCAACAAAATTCATATTGGTCAGAGATGACCGAAAGACCTCATGAAAGTTAAATTGATCATCTCCGCTTATTGTGAAACTTGGAATTTCATTGCTTAGGTATATAATGAATATTCCATTAGCAATATTCTGTCACAAAAGTTAATTAACACGTCGACTGCTACGCGAACTTATACGTTTTGGCTGTGAGATATGTAATTTTCATAAAGTATCAAAAAATGTTACAATAAAAAATGAAGTATCAAAAAATGTTACTGCAAGCTGCATTTTCTATCATCTAGTTATGTATATTATTTGTCTTTAATTATATATTATTATATAATAATATATACTTAAAGACACGAATTTATACGTTTTGGCTGTGAGATATGTAATTTTCATGAAGTATCAAAAAATGTTACAATAAAAAACTAAGTATTGAAAAAAAAATAAAGTATCAAAAAATGTTACTGCAAGTCGTATTTTCTATCGTCTAGTTATATATATTATTTATGTTTAATTATATATTAGTATATATAATTATATATAATATATATTATATATTATTCGTGTATAATCAATTTAAAATATTTATAGAAATATTAAGAAACGTCATTGCAGTTATTAAAATCATTTGCAAGAGGGAAATAAAAATATCTGTCGAGGGTGAGAGATTTTGCAAATCGATACAATTTAATTGCATTCAGAAAAGCTAAATATCTCATACACGTTCGTATCCTCTTCAACACAATTTAAAAAAATTGTATCCGCATGAAGATCATCTACTAAATATTGCAACATCTTTGGATATTTTTGCATATTATTCCAATTTCTGTGCGCGTTCAACTTTCACAAAATCACTGATCGTGATAGGAAATTTCCTTGTTAACGAGATGAAATGGATGACAATTTTTATCTCTCTCTCTCTCTCTCTCTCTCTCTCTATATATATATATATATATATATATATATATATATATTATTTTAAACTCTAAATAACTAAATATATTATTTAATATTTAATATAAATATTAATAATAATATTTAATATTCAATATAATTTAATTTAATATTATATAATTTATATGTTATATAACATATAAAATGTTAGAAATTTAATATGTTATATATTTAATAAAATTTAACTTATATTTTTAATATTTAATATAATTTAATTTAATATTATATAATTTATATGTTATATAACATATAAAAATTTAATATGTTATATATTTAATAAAATTTAATGTATATTTTTAATATTTAGTATAAATATTAATAGTACTAACATTTAGTATTTAATATAATTTAATTTAATATATACAATTTATATATTATATAACATATTAAATGTTAAAAATTTAATATGTTATATATTTATATATTTATCGTAAGTGACTTTTTTCGAAATGACGGGGAGATGAAAGCATTCGGTTAACCCTTTGGGTGCTTGAAATTAACAAATGTCTAAACGTTTAATGAAAATTGAAAACTCTATATATATATATTATATTCTTCGTTCACGCTCGTTCGCTCGATTTCCACCGTCGACTCATTCTCATCCACGTGTTCACCTTCTAATTCCTTTCGCCGGCGAAAATCTCCTGCTTATCTCTCCTCGTTTCTCCTCTAATCCGAGACCTCTGGCCCCCCCGGTGGGCTTTTCCGCGATTTTTCGCGCGCTTCGCCATTGTTTTTTTATCGCGTCGTTTCCGACGCGCCTTTTTTCCACCCCGTGTTTCGCGTTTTTCTTTCCCGGTCGTCTGCCTCGTCCTTTTTTCGCATGGGAGATGGAAATTTTCGGTGAATACCGACGCGGGGGGGGGGGGGGGGGCAACATCCGGTCTAAGGGATGCCGACGACGTTGGCCCGCGTTTTTACGCCCCGCCATAAATACGACGCGTCGCACGAAACCGCGTCGAGATAAAAGAAATTGCAACTACGACGTCCGGCTGTTTTATGGCGATAAATAAAAGTCAAGATTGCTTCTTTTCGGTTTCCAAAGTTTTTTTTTTTTTTTTTTTTTGGCTTCTTTGAACTTTCGTTTCGATGTTATGTGTAAATTAATATTTATTGTATATTATATAATAATTATATTTAATAATTAATATTTTTTATGTTACATTAATATATATTATATATAAATTAAATTTATTTTTTAAAAAAAATTAATAAATACGACAAACATTTAATTTCTAAATATATTTTTATTTTTTTTATTCTACAATATATATAAAATTACATTGAAAATCTGATAAATAGCATTCCACGACGTTTAGAAGTAGTTATTATAAAGCAAAGGATGGACATACTAAATATTAATTTTTTTATATTTCTTTTATATTTTATTACATGTCCACTTATTTTTGTCCTTCGAAAATCAGCCAAGTTTTTCTTTAAGTATGCCGTATGTATTTCAATACGAATGTAAATATTAATTTCAATTAATCATATATAATATATAAAACTTAAGTACGTAATAATAGTACTACTTTGATTAAATTTAATTCATGTGTATTTCTATTACCTGTCCACTCAGTTTTGTAACTGTATATATTTACTTTCGAGAAAATTAAATTATTAAAATAAATTAATTAATCCTGATACGAAAGGTACAAAATAAATTTTACTTAATTCTAATTTAAAAAAATTCATTTTCCTTACTTTAAATAATATTATAATATTTAATATATTTAATATAATATATTAATAATATTGATAATATTATTAATTTTTAATTATTACTAAAATATATTTTTATTATAAAACTTTATTTAATTATATTAATTAAAATTTTATATATATAAATAAAATATAAAATATATAATATTTATATATTATATATATATATATATATATATATAAATTTATATTTTCTTCTGAATCCACATGGTTTCGATATTTATTATTTTTAAATTTTATTCGAATAAAATTCGACTATAAAAATTTTATTTCATTCGAATAAAACTTGGTGATATTTGAACAAAGAGTGTATTAATATAGGGTGATCGCTGAAACACTAGATGATATAAAACAAAAATTACTTTTACAGACACGTGATTTTTTAAATTTTTTTTTAAAACTCGATGAATTTTACTCATTGATAGAAATCATACATTTTAATCTCCAAAGGAGATTATAACAAAAAAANAAAAAAAAAAAAAAAACAAAATAAAAGAGATTGAAAATGAACAAGTTATGACTTTTTCAAACTCAGTTTTTCAGTGGCCACCCTGTATGTACTCTCATATCAAATCCATGGAAAAGAATTGCAATTTATGATGTTATTAAAAATGGTGTATTTTTGTTCTTCTGTTGTTAGACTTGTGTTTTAAATTGTTATTAAAACGTAAAGAGAAACGAATGCGTTCATAATACAAATGCGTGTAATGTTTATCTCTTTTCATTGCAATTTACAAAGTAAAGTGTGTTTGATACATTGCAAATGTTCATCTTACTAACATCTACATTAATCTTGAACCATCAAACAAAGATTAACAAAGCTGTTTAACGATTTTAACGATAATACAATATTTTTAATAGTTAGTATAGTTAATAACAATAGTTTAATATAAAAGCATAAGCATTGAATGAACGAAATTAATTTGAAATGAAGAGATATTCTTTAGTTTTATATTTTACAAAAGCGTCGATTGAACTCGTAAAAATTGTAAATCTGTGAAAATGAAAGAATTATAAAATGATGGAATTTTAGAATCAAGAAATATGAAATATAATTCGTTAAAATTGTCATAGACTGTTATAAATTCTGTAGGACTGATAAAATACAGTGAATTAATTAAAATTTCTATTCGTTATTTATCGATTCGATAGAGAAATATTTCTTATCAAATGTATTGTATATTATCTAAAGAGTTCTATCGAATTAATACACTTTAATTCTTTTATATCTGATAGTTTCAAAAGTATCAAGAGATGATTTTTTAAATGATAAAATACTCTTTCTTTGTTGCAGCTAACAAAAGAAAAAAAATTACAATCTATGATATTCTGTAAATAATGCACATTTCTTTGTTACTGTGTTAATGCTATTAAAGATAAGAGTTCTAAAAATATTTTCACCAAGTCAGATCACAAAGAAATATTTAAAATAACAATTTTTATTCATTTATTCTGTAGAGCATTAAAAGTAATGAAAATTCGTTATTAATATTGAAAATTTCACCTATAACATGTTTTCTTCGTTACAATACTGAGCCAGTAAAAATACAAGTTCAACAACCTATAACGTATACTAAATATCATTTAACCAAATCAGAGTACGAGGAATATTTGAAGCAGTAATTCTCATTTTATGGATTAATTTTGCATAAAAGTAATGGGAAATTCAATAACAATATCAAACAAAATTAAAAATTCAGTATCACTGTAATCATGTAAGAGTTTATGGCAGTAGACCTTCAAATCAACTTATGTATTAATAGCTCATGTAATACAAGTTGGATTTAAAAATCTTTTTGCCAAATCAACATGTAAGAAAATGTTTGAAGTGGGAATTTAAAAGTGGGATATTAAATTTTTGTTGACTCACTTTACATAATATCAAAAATAATCGAAAGTTCTATTATTTACAATAACAAAAATAGTAAATAAATAATAATAATATATAAATACATAAATATAATAATAACATATAATATATAAATTACATAAATATAATGATAATAATATAAAATATAAATATAATAATAATAATATATAATATATAAATTACATAAATATAATGATAATAATATAAAATATAAATATAATAATAATATATAATATCTAAAATATAATAATAATATATAATATATAATATCTAAAATATAATAATAATATATAATATCTAAAATATAATAATAATATATAATATATAAAATATAATAATAATAAATAATGAAAATAATAAACAATAACAGTTGATATTTACAATTATCGAGAAAATGATACCTCCTTTCAAAGAGGAGAACAAAGAGCGCAATGCGAAACACGCTTCGAGAATTAATAGGAGAGATTAGTAGTCTAAAAAGACACGGCTGTTTAAACCGACCGTTTAAAACTTGCCCATCACCCCTCGTGCTTTCCACATTCGTTCATGCAGCTAGTTTCGCCAACGAAGAAAAAGGTCTGGAGGATGATTTCTCTTTGAAAGAAAGAAGGGCTGCCGATTATTTCAGAATGCACGGATGTGGATCCGGCAAATGGAGAAAAGGGGAGGAGGCAAGCGTGAAAGCGTGCGCGTCGTGCTTTTCTTTCAGTTCAGGGTTCAAGTTTGTTTGAAGAACCTTGGATTTTTCTGGGTGGCGCTGAGCTCTCTCCGCTTTTCATCTCCTTTTGAACAGTTTAGAGAAAAGGAGGAACGAGAGGGAGAAAAGTGAAAGAAAACGTCATGACATTGCACGCTCCTTCCAATTCATTCATTAACTCAAAGTAAAAAAAAAAAAAAAAAAGAGAGAGAATGAATGAATGAAAAAAAAAAAAACTGAAATTGAAGATTGTATGTATAGTTGAATTTTACCAGTTCATTAAAGTATTTGAACATCTTTTACGAAAAAGTTTTGTGTGCGTATTACAAACATTTTGGAATTTTATTAGCACTATAATGAGATACAATTGTCTCGATTTATATATATTTTTTTCTACACATATGTATAGAACCAAATACAAATTTTTATACAAGTTTTTTACAAATGTATAAAAATCTTTAATGACAACTTCTTTCAATTCAAATTTCATTGCTGATGAAATTTCAGTATGATTTCAAGATACAAGAATATTCACAGAATGTTCATATATTATTAATATAATAAATTATTAGTAACAAATATTATACATCAATCGATTCTAATCCTAAGTTAGTAATTATCTACGTACTCTAATCCTAAATTAGTAATTCATACATACTGTAACTGTATCTATATATTTTAATGCTATATATTTTAATATAATAAATTATTAGTAACAAATATATCAATCGAGTCTAATCCTAAATTAGTAATTATCTACATACTCTAATCCTAAATTAGTAATTATCTACATACTCTAATCCTAAATTAGTAATTCATACATACTGTAATCCTAAATTAGTAATTCATACATACTGTAAATGTATCTATATATTTTAATGCAATTAAAGATTTTCCACTCTTACAATTTTAAACTCTTACAATTTACAATTAAAGTTTATAATTAACGTCTTACAATTTACAATTTTAAACTCTTACAATTTACCATTAAAATTTATAATTATTTTAAACTTTTACAATTTACAATTATAAGTTTATAATTAAAGATAATTAGGTTAATAACATTAGGATAATAACGTTAGGATAATATTGTTAAAAATAACAAATAACCTAAATGACCGAAAAAGAGACTTTCGTGAATAACTGCATGTACAATTTATTTACTTTTCCATAAAACCAAAGATAAATAAATAAACTTTCTAGTTAGAATGGTGTTGAGCCAATGTTTCCAGGGTTAAATCTTGCAGAGGCGAATTCATTAGCGTGAAAGGTATTTTTGGAAAAGTTTTGCATCCCTCGCGCCGGCTCATCCTCTCTGCCCTTTCTTCTTGCGTGCAAAGTGGAACGCTCCGCGGAGCGGAAGACTCGAGGACATTCACTTTTCAAAGCGGAAAAGCTTCGGATTACTTCAGCATGCACGAAGCCCGGCCTGCTAAATCGGCAAGAAAAAGATTTATGCCGCTGCACGCAATCGCATAGGCACTTTTTCACTTCCTCACTCGAGGATGAAGGATTAACGACGATTTAAAAATGTTAAACTTGGATGAACCACCCCCAGTGTATTTTCAAATTTCAAAGTTATTGCAATATACATTTGACATCTAATGAAATGATTTGGAATGACATCTTCCAAGTTTGTTTTCCAATTTGTGGTGATTCACAATACTTATAGAAATTCAGTTGTTTAGATTATTTATTAACATAATATTTATTAATATGTTACTAATGAAAATTTAATGTTAGATTTGGAATACTATCTCCTAAAGTTTGTTTCCCAATTTGATTCATTTTATCGTAGCAAGATTTATATTTGTAGAAATTCAGTTGTTCAGATCATTTATTAATATAATAAATGTTACTAATAAAAATTTAATGTTAAATTTGGAATAGTATCTTCTAAGTTTGTTTCCCAATTTGATTCATTTTATCGTAGCAAGATTTATATTTGTAGAAATTCAATTGTTCAGATCATTTATTAATATAATAAATGTTACTAATAAAAATTTAATGTTAGATTTGGAATAGTATCTTCTAAGTTTGTTTCCCAATTTGATTCATTTTATCGTAGCAAGATTTATATTTGTAGAAATTCAGTTGTTCAGATCATTTATTAATATAATATATGTTACTAATAAAAATTTAATGTTAGATTTGGAATAGTATCTTCTAAGTGTGTTTCCCAATTTGATCCATTATATCGTAGCAAGATGTATGATACTTACACAAGTTTAGTTATTTAGATCATTTATTAATATAATATATATTACTATGTGTTATATATTATTGCTAATAATAATATATGTTATATTTATTTTATATTATTTTTAGGTGTATTATATTACATTGTATTATATAGCAATGATATGAACATTTAAAATATTTTACTGTTTCAAATATATTAATGTAATATACATTACTATGTGTTATATATTATTGCTAATAATAATATATATTTTTATTTTATTTTAGGTGTATTATATTACATTGTATTATATAGCAATGATATGAATTGAAAATTGATACATTTGAAATATTTTACTGTTCCAAATGTATTAATGTAATATATATTACTATGTGTTACATATTATTGCTAATAATAATATATGTTATTATATTTATTTTGTATTAGGTTTATTATGTTACATTGTATTATATAGCAATGATATGAACTGAAGATTGATACATTTAGAATATTTTACTGTTTCAAATGTATTAATGTAATATATATTACTATGTGTTACATATTATTGCTAATAATAATATATTATTATATTTATTTTGTATTATATTACAATATATTATATAGCAATGATATGAATTGAAGATTGATACATTTCACTGTTCCAAATGTATTAATGTAATATATATTACTATGTGTTACATATTATTACTAATAATAATATATGTTATTATATTTATTTTGTATTATATTATTTTGTATTATTTTGTATTTATTAGGTGTATTATATTACATTGTATCATATAGCAATCATATGAATTGAAGATTGATAGATTTGAAAATGTTCCAAATATAATATTCAGATCATTTATTAATATACTAACAGCTTTGTTGAATATTTTATTTATATCGTGTATTGTATTATACAAGCAAAGATATAAATTAACGATTGATTTTTTTAATTATACAATCAAACGTTTTACTATCCTAAAACAATTGATTACGTGTAATATGCAATAGTTTTGTATGTGATTATTTACAACAATCATTGTATATCTAACAAATTTTCCTACAAAATATATTATATAGAATTTAAATAATCTACGTTACATATTGAAATCCTAACGCAAAAGAATGTTCAACAGTATGACAGTGATAATTTTCAAAATGTGCAAAGTCATGTCTATATAATAATCACTCGTCAATACGTAAAATGACAATATTTTATATATTTTAAGTCATTTAAATTTTTTTTAACTTAATTAATACATACAACTATTAAACAATAGGCTAATGATAATCTATTAAAATCCCATTTCGCGATTAATTAATTTACGTGTCAGTAATTAATCATTCCTCACGAAACAACGAAGAAAACCCGGTTTAAACCGGGTTTAGAATCAGGGGACCAACATTTATTTCGAGGATTTCGTCGGGCGTTGCTCGGTGGATTCGTCCTTTCACTTATTCACGACGTTTTCGCATTCAAGCCTCGTCTATGCTTTTCCATGCTCTTCATGCGCACAATGGCAGGAAATTAATACGTATACCCCCACCGTCACTGGCGGGACGAAGGTTTAGCGTGTCCTTGCATAGAGATAAACGTAGGAGGTAGTTATTCGAGCTACGAGTTCTCGAGGATTTCATTCAGACAGCGAAACACAATTTTATGCCTCGGAACGGGCTGGACCTCGGCGAAATTCGTCGGGTATAAAGGAGATTTCAATTAGAGCAGTTTTACGATGTTTCACCGAGACACATTTTTATTCCTTTCCTGAGATTTTCAAAATTTCCCGACTGATGACGAAAATCAGTGCTTTGTTACGTATTCGCACGAGTATTCCCCTTCCGTTGCATTTTAATTTCATTTATTTTTAATTTGAATGTATTTCAATTTAATTTCAATTTATTCGCTTTAATTTCAATTTTATTCATTATCATTGAGATTTTTTTGTGAATACAGAATTTTATGGATTTATGAGAAACTCGAGGATAGACAATAATATAATAATAATAATAATATAATATTAACATAATAATGATATAATAATAATAATAACATAATAATAATATAATAATAACATAATAATAATATAATAATAATAATAATAACATAATAATATAATATACAAAAATAAGTAAAATATTTAAACTATAATGTTTAAAACTTGTTCAGCCAGCGTTGGATCAACGTTGACCTAATGCAATGCAACATAGATTAAAGTAACGTAGCGTGATATAATTATAAAATTATAACATAATTACAGTATAATGTAATTATGAAATATTTAAACGTTTAATTTTGATATTCATAGATTGATAGAGAAAATAACTTTTCACATAAATTTAGTTTTGTGAATTATGTTTAAAAAAGTACGGATTTGCATAAATCATTCACTACATACTTTTTTTCTTATATTTAACGATTCACTTTTATTGTAATCGATGGCTGTTCGATTGTGAAATTTTTTTTTTTAAACCAAACATGTCGGTTTGAAAAATTTTTCGTTATTAATTATACCTGTTATTACATTTTATTTTTAATATAATTATAACATAAATTTGATATTGATTATGGTTATAATTACGATTGTCAAAAAGTACATGCAGTATAATTTTTGCAGAATCTTGGATAGTTTATTAAAATTATTAAAAAATGCATACAACTTCAATATAAAATTTAAAATGTACAAAAAATTGAAAGTTATAAGATTTAAATGAGTTCAAAGAGTATTAAAGAACATTTTGACGATGTAATTTATAATATAATCAGTAACGTCATTTATGATTAATAGTATGATTTATTAATATTAACAGTATAATATTAACAATATAATATTCATAATTTATAAAAAGATCTTTTGTCGGAGTATAATAACCGAAATCAATATTCTGTTTATTCTGTTCATTATTAATTTAGCAATTGTATACTCAGAAATATTCAGTATTAATATTATCAAATTTCTTGGAAATATTTTTTCAAATGACTGGTTTTCTTTTTTTGCCAAAGAAAGAGAGAAGAGAGGCTAGAAAATGAAATTCCGTGTGCGTCGTTAGATCGTGAGGAACTTCTTAACGATGTGCTTTTACCATTTATTTAACTTTCATCGATTGTCTGATATCTACGTTATCAGGAAGAAATTTCCGAAGAAAGGAAGTTATATTGAGATAAATTTTTAATTTTGATTTCTAATATTCCGTGTTTTTTTAATAAAACACAAATAAAAGAGAAATTGTAGATCTCATATTCCTGAAAATTATCTGGAAATAAAACGAAAAGAAAGAGAGATTTAGGCGAATTAGCCAAAATTGAAACTGCTGAATTAGAAATTCATCTATATTAATTTTATCTGTAGATAAATTACAGATAGTTTGTCTATAATTTATCTATATTATCAATTTGGTATCGACTTCGTTTAATGACTTTTTAACGAATGGAAAATTGGTAGAAACGCTGACAAAAGATTTGTTTTCTTTTTTTTTTCTTTTTTTTTCTTATAGGAAAAAGAAACATGCCAAAAATGTCTGTCGGTAACGAAATTAAATTTGAAATTTCATAGGTTTACAATTTATTTATCACGAGCTGGAAGTACAACTAGATATTAACCTCTTGCGCTGGCAATTGATTGCGGACCATAACGAGTGGCCGAACCGTATTCACAATGATTCCTCGCTTTCTTTCACTTTTGAACTCGTCGGTATTGACACCACTGGATAGAAATTATCACCGAAATTCAACTCGTCGTTCGTTTTGCCTCGGTTTACACTTAAATATAACCTGAAACTCAGAAAACGTTGCAATTATTAGGGAGAGAGAAACAAATTCTCGACGCGCGTGGCACGTCATTCCGGCGCGTCGAGGTTAAACATAAGCCAACATTAACAAACAGGAAACATCGAAACTTCCTCCTATAGAATACCAGCGTCCCCGCTGGAAACAAATTTTCCTGAAATCCTCTCTTTTCTCAAGAAATTGACAGTCGACGTCGTCAGTTTTCGACGCGAGTATTACAGTCGTCGATTAATTCAGCTGTCAGGAAACTAGATCAGGGAACAATGTGTTAAACACTCGTTCCGCCTAATCGTTCGGTCGATTGCGAACTCTCAGAGAGCCCCGTTTCGCCCGCTGGTTGCAAGCGTCTCTTGCTCGCCAAAACGAGAGAAATAGAAACGAGACGAGTCGAAGCGGGATTATAATTGCCGCGTGAACCTTATACGGGGTGTTGCGATCGGAATCCGGTTCGAAGAGAGGAAGGCCAGGTTCTAGTTTTTCTCTGTCTCTCAGTTTTCTTTTTACCGGGATTTACGCGCACCGCATTCTTATTCGGGATCAAGTTCTGCCGAAGCCGTTCTATCCGTGAAACCGCGAGAGGGACGACCACCCATAAATTTGTCTGGCATTGTTTCTCGTTCGGTTTCGAGAAAACCTCGTCTCTCGCCGCAATTTACGAGCTCCTATAAGCTTCTCCAAGCTCTCCTTGTCCAGTTTCCATCTGTTTGATGATCCACAGTCACGAAGGAGTCATGTGTGACACATTTCTGTCCCAGTTCGACGGTTTCTTGCTACTTTCTAGAAGGAAGCTTTCACGGTGAGGAGAATGATGGGCTAAAAAGCTCACTTCCTGCTGAAATAAATCTGCAACTTTGAATTTAATTTCAACCTCTTGCGCAAACTCTGGAACATTTCGTCCGAAAATGCGATATCCTTTTCACAGTTTTCGGTATATATTTGTAATCTAAGGCGAAACGAATAATAAATTTGTTACTTCTCGATCATTTCTGTCCAGTGATGTGTTCAGAAAGAAAGGCGACGAATTATTGTATAATACGGCTCGGTCGCTCGTTATGGTCCGCGAACCAGTTGCCAGCGCAAAGTGGTTGAGGATCATGGCATTAAACTTCAAAGTTATCCAGAGATCGTAGAATTATCATCGAGTCATTTGAGTTTTGAATATTTTTGAATATTGATTCGAATGTTTTTGAATATTGATTGCTCGTTCGGTCTAATCTTTGAAGTTTTGGGGAATCTAAGTTACGCAAATTTCTGGTCAATGGAATTAGTCGTCAGATATTCGCGCGATTCGTGGTTCCAAATGAGTGAATCGCAGTAATCTTCAGGATCGTAAAACGACCCTAACATCGCTTTAGACTCTTTGCTCAGATCGTGGATTTCTAGAAATTTTTCGAATTTCCGAGAACCTGGAAGCGTAAAATTTCGAAATAATTGAGAACTCGGTCGCTCGTTATGGTCCGCAATCGGTGGCTGGTAATATTAATGAAATCAGCGTTTTCTTATATTTTGATGTTAGGTTTAAGAAAGTAAAGATGAAAAGAAACTTTTTTGATCCATTCTGTACACGTTTTCTATATCTCTATAATATTAGTAACGCTAACTTTGAATGTTTATCCTTTGGACACTCTCGCATTGAAATTTATCTTGAAAAAGCTTCAAATTTACTTTGAACTGACTTCGACTCGGTGTTATGGCTTTTCATTTTGTGTTTCTGCGATAGAGAGAGAGAAGGAAGCTTTCACTCAGTGTGTAGAATTTTACTAATTTCTTTATTACTTGTCTTTAAATCTCAACTTTTTATTTTTACGTCGAAATTTATGCGAAGGTAGCAGTTTACTTCAAGTTTGATACACTCGAAACAGTAGTGGAGTTTGATACTTCTGCTGTGATTGTTCCAGTTTTATAGCGGTGGACGAGATGGCTGCAATTCTGGAATTTTTATTATCTTCTGCTAGAAAACTCGTGTTTTCTTAGTGTGCACAATTTTGATATCCTTTTTTACTAGTGTTTTTATTTGACAAAATAAACAGTGCAAAGTTGCTTTGAATTTTCATTTTTTCCAAGTTTCTTTGGATGTTCATTTTTTTTCTATCAGATGTTTTTGCGTTGAAATTTATGCAAAGGTTTTGCATGATGAAGTTTCCACTGTTTTGCATCTGAAGTTTTCTCAAAATATCCACTGTTTGCATTTGTGGGAATAGTAATCAGAGAAATTAATTAACGCGATACGAATATCTTGTTAAAAATAAATAAAAAAATTATTAATAAAAATAATTATCATAAATTTAATATAATAATTATCAAATAATAATTATATGTATTATTATTTAATAATATTAATTATTTTTAAAATAATTTTTATTTATTTTTTTATTTTTTACAAACATCTATTTCTAGTAAAATTTATCTCGAATTTCGGCGCGTTATATCTTCTCTATAAAATAATATGTTTCTACAATTGATAATCAGTTTGATTTATTCTATTTAAAATTTAGAAAACAATTTTTTTTAATTTTGATTAACTCAGAGAACTAATTATTTCAATTTAGGTTATTTTAGAGAAGCAACTTTTCATTAGTCTCGAAAGTTTAAATCTTAAACTTTAATTTCATCTTGTCATTTTGATCTTATTCGTAAAATTCTTTTAAAACCAAATTTTTTTTGATTTTTCTTTTACATATAAAATTTATTTAATTACATATTTAATTACATATAAAATTTATTTAATTACATATAAAAAAATAACAAAAATTTCTCACGTGTAAACAAAAAAATAACCAGGGAAAAATTTTTTAATCAAAAAATACACCCTTCGTTTATTTTGCATTCAATTCTTATGACAACTTGATTGTAAGAGTTATACTATTTAATTTATCACATTGTACGTTGACTCAGCGTTTTTGTCGCAAAAAATAAATAAATAACTAAATTGGAGTATTCTTCAGCTTTTTGTTCTTTTTTTAAACGAAATCACATAATTTCGAATGCAGCAATTTATCTATAAAAAAAAAAAAAAAAAAAGGTATTAATACATTTACGTTCACAAAAACTGTTAGTTTGGCAAAATTCTTTTGTCCGAAAATTTCTTCAATCTCCAAACGAAACGCGCTTCTTGCCAAAATAAAAAAAATTGTGCACCGTTATTTCGAAAAAGCTCGAAATTATTCTCGAGACAACGCGATATGCATAATCAAACCGTGCGTATCAGAATTCAAACACGCGTGATATCTCGTTCGCGAACGAAGGCCAGTCACGTTGCAATGGATGTACAAAATGGAGCGTGGATGAATATTTTTTTTCGAGTAGACAACGATCGAATGATCGAAAAGTAGAAGATGGTCGCTCGAATGGAGAGGAGGTTGATTATAATTAACGACTTTCGTACGGCCGGTTACTGTACTGTGGCCTTGCCCGACATTAAGTAACCGTGTCATCTATTTATAACGGGACGAGGACCGTAATTATTGTTCCTCTTCGGTTACGAATCACGAGTGTTCCGCTCCTTCGTCAATTTATCGCTTATCGATGAAACGATGATATCGAGGAAATTCATTTTTTGACGTTAGAGCTGTGGCAGCTGTATTTTTATGAAACTGGATTGAACCAATGACAGTAGATTTTTTAAATGCTTTGCACTCAATCATAATTTTTATAATTTCCCGTGATAAAAAAAATATTCGACGATTCGGTTGCTTTCCGAGTAAAAATTATTTTGTCGAACAGTCGATCAAATGGCTGCTATAATAAAACAGAGTGACGAGAGCAGAAGTGTTTTACAATATAATAAAATTGATTAGAATTGAAGAACTAATCAAAATAGTCAAATTGACCAAAAATTCTACAGATGTGATTACAGTGTATTTTTTGAGATTTAAATAATTTTTTTGAAAATTGTACAAATTAAAGCTTGTGTATTCTGTTGTATTATAATTTTTTTTTTTTTTTTATTTTAATGCCTATAATGGAATTTATTTGCTTCAGTTATTCAGTGTTAAGCACGTAAATCTGAAAAAAAAAAACGTGTTGTATTAATGATCTATACAGAATGTGATCTATACAGAATCCCAATCTGAACTCCATTCGGAACTTTTAAAACGAGACAAATTTATTTTTGGATTTTAAAAGAGAGGATAAGTGGAATGAAATTCATTCTTATTATTTCTGAAATCTGAAACTAAAAGTTCTGAACTAAGTTCTAAAACTAAAACTTCTGAAAACTAAAGATCATTGATAGACAATTCACGTCTAATTTATATACTTACGGTACATTATAAAATAAAATATTCATCTCAACGAATATTCATTTACATCTTGTTTCTTTACTCATGTTCATAAAAAGTTAAAAAGAAGTCGAATCAACGAACATGCATTTCTTGTTGCTAAAGAAAAACATTTGCAGTGTGATATAAATAAAATGAAAGATTTATTACATTAATAATAAAACAAAATAAAAGATTTATCACATTAATAATGAAATAAAATGAAAGATTTATTACATTAATAATAAAATAAAATAAAAGATTTATTACATTAATAATAAAATAAAATGAAAGATTGATTATACGTGTACTCTTCACCGGTTATGTTCACGGTCGTCAGTCCGAATTAGGCGAGAGCTAGTCTCGCATAACGTTAATTTAATGCACAATTTATCAGTGCAGCCGATAACGCTTGGTAAACCGCACGATAGGAAGAATCTCGTTTGACATAGCAAGGAACAGAGTAAACAGTGATTGCTGAGAATGCGATCAATGGACACGTGTATATGCACACGTGGTATATCGTAGAATGCGGCAGAAAACGTGTTTCGATAGGAATTCCCTGAGTCATCGTCAACTTTGGAGCTATTAACCTCTCGCGCTGGAACGGCGTGCCACTTTGTTTTGCAAAATTTTGCAACATTTTCTCAGTTTTAAGTATAGTTAAGTGAAACAAAATGAGACGAAAGACAAATAATAAATTTATTACTTCTCGATAATTTCTATCCAACATGTGACATCATACCGACGAGTTCAAAAGAAAAAGAAAGCGACGAGTGTATTGTGTACGGTTCGGTCACTCGTTATGGTCCGCAATTGTAGTGGTTTCTCATCGAGTTGAAAATCAGCGAAATTCAAAAAGTTCAAATACAATTTTTGCGAGTGTGTACCTCTGTGTCTCCGTGTCATTTTAATCGGAATAATTGTTACGTTTTGTAAATTCGACGCAAGTTCATTACAAGTTCCACGATATATTTAATAATAGGAAAAATTTCTTACTGTTTAAATTGTCAAATATGGGAGTTATATAGTTCCCATCTTGTTTTGAAGAGTGTTAGAAAGAGGATTCTTATATCTCTGATTGAAGACAATTATTGGAAAGTAATTACTATATACTATAAGTGACTGTTATACTATAATTTTTATCGAATGTTTGTTAATTGACCACGTGTGGTCTAAGAATGTATTTGAATGTATTAATTGAATTTATATACAATTAGTAATTAATTGATAATTGTTGATTATACAATATACAATATGTAATTGTATAATATAATACAAATTTTATATAATAATTATTAATTATACGTAATGAATTATAAACCAAGAGATAGTTCAGATAGTAAATTTGAACAATAAGAGATAATATATATATAAGGAATTTAATTAATTACACGTTCGCACAAACGAGGATAAAAGTTCTATTGTACTCTTATATACGTTTGTATATATATGTAAATATATATTAGTACGTGTGAAATGCGAAAGCAAGAATGTGAAAGAAAATGCTGTTTTACAGCCCAACTATAATATTTTAAATTATTTATTAATTTCGAACAAAATGAAATTCATGACCTGTTATGCGTCACAAACGATTACATTAAAAAAATAAATTTGTGTAGCGACACAAATATTCAAAGAATCACAAAAGCTTTTTGTTTCGTGGGCTATTACACGGATTGCATTGTCTCGGGTCAGTCACTCTCAATTAAATTCTTCGCGTGATTAACATTTATGTGTGAACACATTGCATTGCGATGCGTGCTGTCGCACCTGCGCCGTGTATGCACGCAAGTCGAATAAATTGGTTTCCTCGAATTTCGTGGAAACTCGGAAGAAACGAAGACAAGAAGTTGTGCGATTCTCCCGTGATGTGTAGAAATTTAGTACTGATTTTCATTCTTTAGAACGAGAATTGTTGACAGATATATTCACAGAAATTCATAATTTTTTAATGTACATTACTAATTTAGTACATACTAACTGAATATATATTTAATAAGTATATTATTTATATTTATTAAATAGTATTTATATTTATTTAAATGTATTTTTAATTTGATAAATATATTATTTATATTTATTAAATTGTGTTTATATTTATTTAAATATATTTTTAATTTAATAAATATATTATATATTATATTTAATAAATACAATTTAATATGTTATATAATAATTAATTTAATATATACTAACTGATAACTAATATGTAATAATATATATAATATATAATATACTAACTAATAGCTAATATATAATAACTAATTTAATATATATTAACTAAAAGTGAGCCGCAAAATTATTTAGATGGTCGAAAATCGTATGAAACGATACGAAGTCAAAGATATTAAAAGTAAATATCTTTGTTTTTTTTCATTCAAATATTTAAGACTCTAAGATAGTAAGCTGTAAAAGCTTTACAGTAAAATTGTAGAAACAAACTGGAAAAATCTTAGCCTGCAATTGAGAGAAAATAAGTCACGATAGTTTGTAGTTTTCATATTAATTTCAAGTTATTGGGACATTTCGCAAAAGTTATTACAATGACGAGATATCTGGCAAAACGTAGCTGCTTTTAACTAGCTTCGATTAATTCTTTTATTGAATCACATAGAGAACGTTTTTTGTCTCTAGATCATAATTAAGATTTCATTTATTTCCATTGATTTATCGGATTCTTTTATTTAATAATAAGATTACCTTGAATTTAACTATATTCTTCAACAAAAAAAAAAAAAAAAAAAATAGTGATTCTTTTAACAAATATAATAATATTTGTAAACGCGAAAATATTCTTTTTCTTTTTAACCACTTGCGCTGACAACTGATTGCGGACCGTAACGAGTGACCGAACCGTATACAATAATTCGTCGCTTTCTTTTTGAACTCGTCGATACGATGTCACTGAATAGAAGTAGTAAATTTGTTTTGCCTATTTTGTTTTACTTAAATATACTCAAAACTGAGAAAATATTACAGTTTTGGAACAAGAAACTCTCGACGTGCGTGACATGTCATTCCAACGCAAGAGGTTAACCACTGATTGCGGACCTTAACGAGTGACCGAACCGTATACAATAATTCGCCGCTTTTTTTTTTTTGAACTCGTCGATACGATGTCGCTGAATAGAAGTAGTAAATTTGTTTTGCTTATTTTGTTTTACTTAAATATACTCAAAACTGAGAAAATATTACAGTTTTGGAACAAGAAACTCTCGACGTGCGTGACATGTCATTCCAACGCAAGAGGTTAACCACTGATTGCGGACCTTAACGAGTGACCGAACCGTATACAATAATTCGCCGCTTTTTTTTTTTTGAACTCGTCGATACGATGTCGCTGAATAGAAGTAGTAAATTTGTTTTGCTTATTTTGTTTTACTTAAATATACTCAAAACTGAGAAAATATTACAGTTTTGGAACAAGAAACTCTCGACGTGCGTGACATGTCATTCCAACGCAAGAGGTTAACCACTGATTGCGGACCTTAACGAGTGACCGAACCGTATACAATAATTCGCCGCTTTCTTTTTGAACTCGTCGGTACGATGTCACTGAATAGAAGTAGTAAATTTGTTTTGCCTATTTTGTTTTACTTAAATATACTCAAAACTGAGAAAATACTACAGTTTTAGAACAAGAAACTCTCGACGTGCGTGACGTCATTCCAGCGCAAGAGGTTAACCACTGATTGCGGACCTTAACGAGTGACCGAACCGTATACAATAACTCGTCGGTACGATATCACTGGATAGAAATTATTGAGAAATTTGTTATTCGCTTTTTTTACTTAAACTTTTACGTAAATTTCGTTTTACTTAAACATACCGAAAACTGTGAGGATATTGCAATTTTCGAGGTTAATTCAAAACTTCTGTTGCCGAGAATTACACGAAAATGGCGCTCGAGTTCTGCAAACTTCTCGCGCCGCGGAGTATCATTATCACGGCGGTGCAATTGCGCATCGAGGAGATGGCGATTTTATCTCGGTGCTCGCGGTTGCGTTTTCCAAGTGTTCCGGCGAGACAATTATGCCTCGATGGCAAGAACAACGCCATTTTAACCGGTGTCAGCAGGTGCTCCGCGATCAGTGAAAAGCGTTGCAGCTGGCACGTTGCCCCTCCCTTGACGAGCAATAACAACTGCCAACGTTAACATCGTAATTGCCACCTGAAAAGGGTTATCCTCGTCGATGACACGTTCCCGAGAAAAAAAAAAAAAAAAAAACGCCCGCACGAAAGCTCGAAACTTTCGCAATATATATCGCGCGATCGTCAAGGAGGCTCGGGGAAATTTTTATCGAATCCACCGGCAGAGTTCCGGGCAATTAGCGGCCTCTTCTTTTTTTCACGCTGCTCTTTTCGACTTTCCATCATCTTCTCGTACGGAAATTTCATTTTTTTTTTTTTTTTCTTTTACAGTTTCTCTTCTCTCTTTTTTTTTTTTTTTTTTTTTGACGGAGGAACGTCGGTCGATTCGACGTTTTTTCTCTCTATCAAAGGGAATATAGAGTTTTTCACGTTTGACGGCCGACGATGGATCGCGTTCGCGAATTTTTTTTCCCTCCATTTTCTTTCTATCTTTTCGTCGCGTGGAACGCATCGGCTGCGAGCCCCGTAACCACCGGGAATTCCAGTCGAAATTCCCCGCAATTTAATATCTCGGTTTTATCCACGTTCGTCGAATAATTCTGTCTCGGCGGGGTGCGTATCAAAAAGTTTTGAATACGTACGTTTATCATCACAGGTTTCAATGTACGCGAAATGGACAGAAATCCGACTTTCCGATCTCTGTTTCTTTGCTCTCGAGTATCTTCTTTTCAAAGATGTGATTTTTATTTGCAAATATCGTCGTACACAATTCGTGCAATTATAGTGAGCCAACTTTGGTCGAAAGTAGACAAAAATATTGCAGAAAATGGCCACGATCATATTTTCTCTACGGGAGTTCAATAATTCATATACAATTCATATACAAATCTTCTCTTTTGTACCAAATCCTCTTGTTTTGTCAAAAATTGATGAATTTAAAAAACATTTCAACTTTGTGCCAACTAATGGTGCCCATATAGAGGTGATTTGCCATTAAATGAGGCAAAAAGAAAAAAAAAAATCTTAAATATATACGTCTCGTTTTGTAACAATTTCCACTCGTCTGCCCTTTCATTTGCCTTTGTGATAAATTTTTGCAATTGTAAATCTTTACGGACACCATGTGACCGAGAAACGTGTAATCGCTTCTCGTCCGATTCGAAGCTCGAAGGAGGACACGATTGGAAACTTCTTCTTCGTCGCGAGAAGAAGTGGTCATCGCCAAATGTTTGCACGAGGCATCGGGAATCTCGCCGACATGGCTGACGATCGAAGAGCCAGCGAAAGAGAACACCGCCGTAAAACCGCATCTCGGTCACCAGCTGAAAGTCCATCAACCTCGAGGCTGTCTCTGCAGGAGCCTCTCGAATACGAATATATATGTGTGTATATATATATATATATTTTCCTCGTTCTTTTTTTTCTTTCTTTCTTTCTTTCTTGAGCGCAGGCCAAGTTCCGAATGAGCCGAGAGAAGTCTGAATTAACACCCGGCTAGCAATTAAAGCGACCGACATTCCCCGATGCGCGCGAGTCACGAAGAGGTGGCGGTTCTTTATGTAGAAGGGACTTCGCGCAAACGACGAATATGTAATGAGGCCGAGTGTAGTGTGTGGACTCCCCCTCGAAACTCAACACAACGTGCCGCGCGGTGCATTGACACCCGGGCGACGTTTAGAGCAACATATTTGGGGAGGAATTAGAGTGTTCGATCATCGAAATTAATTTTATATAGATAAATGGAATGTTTTTGGATAATTTTCGAACATTTGGAGATGAATAATAGTGATGATTGGGATATTTAAAAATGTTGATAGCATTGTCGAATAATATTGGTGAGATTTTTTTGTAGACAAGAAGGACCTGCACGTCGAGAATCTTTCCAAAATTTTCGCAGTAGTTTCTCAGTTTTAAGTATATTTAAGTAAAACGAAATAGATAAAACAATTAATCAATTTATTACTTCTCGATAACTTCTATCCGGCGATGTCGTATCGGCGAGTTTCGAAAAGGAAGCGACGATTTATTGTGTACGGTTCGGTCACTCGTTATGGTCCGCAATCAGTTGCCAGCGCAAGTGGTTAATGGTTAAGGTTACCCATAAGTAATGTTTTCTGACACTGTAGAAAATTTTATTTTATTTAAAAGTTAATACAGCTTCAATCTGTAATGTAATTTAACAACAAACACGCTAAATGTCAATGTATCTAACTAGAATATTGGTTATATTAGGCATAACATAGATTATGTTGTAACATATTATATATTATAGCATAACATGTTATAATAAGTAAAATTATATATTTAAATAAAACAAAAATAGGCAAAGCAAATAATAAATTTATTACTTCTCAATAATTTCTATCCAATGATATACCGACGTGTTAAAAAAAAAAGCGACGATTTATTGTGTACGGTTCGGTCACTCGTTATGGTCCGCAATCAGTTGCCAGCGCAAGTAGTTAATGGTGAAGGTTACCTATAAGTAATGTTTTCTGACACTGTAGAAAATTTTATTTTATTTAAAAGTTAATACAGCTTCAATCTGTAATGTAATTTAACAACAAACACGCTAAATGTCAATGTATCTAACTAGAATATAGGTTATATTAGGCATAACATAGATTATGTTGTAACATATTATATATTATATATTATAGCATAACATGTTATAATAAGTAAAATTATATATTTAAATAAAACAAAATAGGCAAAGTAAATAATAAATTTATTACTTCTCAACAATTTCTATCCAATGATATACCGACGTGTTAAAAAAAAAAGCGACAAATTATTGTGTACGGTTCGGTCATTCGTTATGGTCCGCAATCAATTGCCAGCGCAAGTGGTTAAAAAGGAAGGTACTGAAATCAAGGTACTGATATGAAGTAGGTGTGTTACGTAGTTTGGTAATGACAGTACCATTTCGTTTTTATGAATGAAGTATAAAATTTGAGCAAAAAGTATTATGAAGGATAATAAAGCTGATAGAATTTTGCTGATCATTAAACAAGCACTTTATATTTATAACTCATAAAAATGAGTGTATTGTGGAAATAGTAAGCACTAAATATACTTATTTTACTTACTACACGTATATTTCGTTTTATGTTAATGAAAAGATAATAGTTAATTTTCTGCATCGTAATACTGACACTTGATTATTGCCTCTTTTTTTTAGCTATCTTATCATAATTGTTCTTTCACTTTATTCCCTCGCAATACAACTACGTTCTATTTTTAATTTGCTCTGAGATATCGCATGAACATTCAATTTTCCCAGTGTCAAGGAAAAGGACTTAATTTATTTGTTGATATAAAAAAAGAACTCTATTTACAAAGATATTTAAATTTTAACGTGTATTTAGATATTGCTACTTTCACACTTTTGATTGCCAGATAAAGCATCAGATTTAAAACAGAAAAACATGTATTGAAATGAATATATAAATATAAATATAATATATAGTAAATAATAATATATAGATATAAATATAATATTACTATATTATTATAGTAATAATAATATTAATATTATTAATAATATTACTATACTCTTATAATATATAAATATAAATATAATATATAATAAATAATAATATATAAATATAATAAATAATAATATATAAATATAAATATAATAAATAATAATATATAAATATAAATATAATAAATAATACTATGATCATTGAACATGAAGAGAACAAATAGAAAATCCATTTTCTATTCAGAAGAATACTTAATGGATTCATTAAGCGTGAAAAAAGAAAAGAAAAAATAATAATTCGTTTGCTATAAGAACATTGGTGGCAAAATAATAATTTTACCATGTTCGTAGCATTTCTATGCATATACAACTCTGGTATAATTATGATTGTAACGAGATGCACCGTGGCCGTAGCAGTAACCCACTACGATTACAGCATGAAATTAACTTTCCACTCGGGACATTGGTCGTTAAAGTAATTAGGGACATCAGAAAGACGTCCGACCACTAATCCACGAAACGCATACAAAATTTGTTCGCTTCTTGTCCTGTTTTTTTTTTTTTTTTTTTCCTTTTTTTTTTTTTTTTTTTTTCCAATTTTTTTTTTCTTCTTTTTTCTATTCATGTTTCCAATTCTGTTATTACGTGAGGAGCATGAGTGAACCAGTCACAAAACCACAGATTTTGTACAAATTCTTTCAGGGTCAGTATTTGTGAATCATGTTCACCGAAGACATAAAAAACTAATTTCATTCACAAATCAAAAGAATTTTGTCAATTAATCATTGATGAGGATTAAAATTGAAAAAAGCCTAAATAACGATCAGAGAAAAAAATTTAATGCTTATTCGCAATTAACGATTAAAAGATATTTAACTGTTAAATGAGCAAAGGAATTTAATCGTTACTTATGATTTCAACAAAGTTAGTCAATTATGGTCATTGATCGCGAAAAAAAAAATTTTAAAAATTGAAAATTATTGAAAAAATTTAAAGCGTATCAGAAAAACTTAATGGTTAATATGATTGAAGATTATTAGAAAAATTTAGTGTTTTAATGCCGGTGAAAAAAAAAGATAATCCCGAGCGAAATATGTTGAAACCAAATTGATGTAGTTTGGTGAGGATTGGGGGAAAAAATTATAATATAATTTTTAAAAATTTAAAAGAAATTATCTAATTTAAAATTAAATAAAAATTAAAATAAATAAAATTGAAATTAAATATAAATTAAATTAAATTAAATAAAATGAAAATGAAAATTAAATAAAAATTAAATTAAATAAAATGAAAATTAAAATTAAATTTAAATAAAATTAAAATTAAATTTAAATAAAATTAATTAAAATTAAAATTAAATTAAATTAAATTAAAATTAAATTTTTTAAAAAATTAATTCTTTCAAGTGATGGCTACATTGTTAAAAAAGAGTCACTATATCTCATAATTATTCTATAATACATAGCAAGTATATTGTCTCATCCACGACCATATATCGTTGTTTGGCACTAAAAAAATTAATTTTTGGCTCAAGTCTAGTGTACGAGGCCTATTTATTCTAAAAAAAAAATCGTATCAAACGATGACGTACAATTTTGAGTCAGTTGTGCACTTCATCGGTAAATCCTGTACGCGTTTTACCTTCAGGAAGGAACTAAGCGGAGAATTCCATTCGCGGAGATCAGATTTGCCATAGTTTTATCTTCTTCGTGTAACTTCTGCGAATCGTTCGATCAGTATATCGTATATCGTATATCTCCGCGTTGCAGCTTGAAATTGCAACGCTGCAGACGCTCGTGGAGCTTCTTGCTCTTTTTTTTTTTTTTTTATCATTATAGAAGCGATTTCCTTTGCCCGTTGTTGCATCTCGAATGTAAAAGAGTTTCCTGTATTGTGAATCGATAAAAGAGATATTCAAACTATTTGTTTCCTTCGTTGCTAAAAATTAAAAGTATTAAAAAGTATTTGCTCTTTTTTTTTTTCTTTTTTATTAATCGTTAATGTTGAGTTGAATTTGATATTTTATTTTTATTTCGCTTTCGATCGTTCAGTCTTTAGGATATTAAATGAAATATTCTAAGCAAATGGTTCTCGAAAGTGTAGCTGAATGTAAATTATTTGAATAAATGTTGGATTGAAGTTTTCAAAAAGAGTTAATAAAAAGATAAATGAAAAGGAGCTTATGTTCAGTCACGTGTACATCAAACTTCAAATGTTTAGAACAGAAAAAGAAAGGTTTTAGAACATGAATCTCGTTTAATTTATTATTTATTTTTTATTAACTTATTAATTAAAGTCAAATGAAAATATTAAATACTCTAAAATATTAAAATTCCTGATAAATAGACAATACTATTTTGAGAAAATTTAATATACTATTATTATACTATTATTATTATATATTACTATTATATATTACTATTATATATTATATATTATATATTATATATTACTATTATATATTATTATTATATATTAAACAGAGTAAAAATAGAACCTAGAAATAGCTTACTGAATATTATACAAAACGTATCTTCGACATTCCTGTGCAATTTTACATTTTGAAATCCGCATAAATGCATAGTAATCAGTCTGTTCGTCAGTGTCAAAAAATTGTCATAGAAGTTACACGTATATTATCTTTTATCACACAATCTCAACCTTGCATTTCACTAATTTCCAGCATCTCTCAAAAAAATTTCAAGAAAAAAACAAAAAAACGCACCGTTACACATAAATTTCCTAATAAATTACACGCACGCTGCTCGTTTATTCCAGCCGTTCGTAAATCTAACGCATTAATCGTCGGCGTTCGTTCGGTCAGATTTATCAACGTAGCGCAGATAGTTCTTCTTCGCGCTCCCCCCTTATCTCTTGCAAGTGGGCCTATCACGAGAGACAAACAAGGCAACTCTCGCGCAAGTAACAGCGAGCCAATTAGCTCGCTCTATTGTTTGATATGCAGCTGAAAAGGGCAGGCTTCGTTTTCTCATCAAATTGTTCCCGAAACGAAAGCGGGATTTCGAGCACAGTGGAACTATGGACAATGCACGCCGTGGCGCGCTGACAATCCCATTTCTGGGACGCTGTCGAAACCTGGCACCGATGTTACAGGTGCACCGTCGCGTACGTCTCCTTCTTCCTCTCCTTCTTCTTCTTCTTCTTCTTCTTCTTCTTCTTCTTCTTCTTCTTCTTCTTCTTCTTCTTCTTCTTTGGCCTTCTATCTTTTGTTTGCGCCGTACACTACCGTCCATAAGTATTTGAACGCACCTGCACAGTTGGACCAATATAAAACGACACTGCGTGCCATTCTGTTTGACGACCCTTTTCTCACCTGCAGCTTAAAAATAACTTTCCCTCGTTTTCACTTCGAATTTAACTTTTTTTTCTGTTCCTTCGCTCTTTCTTTTTCTTTTTTTTTTTTTTTTTTTTTTTTTTTTTAACGAATTCTAGTACGTCTAGGCTCTATTGTTGGTTTGAATTTTGAATTGCGATGGTAGACTGAGGATTTATGAAATTTTATATTTTTTTTTTTTTTTTTTTTTTTTGGTGCAAGTAATCGAGAGAGTAGAATTTAAATTCAGATTTGTTTCATTTGCTAAATATTATACTCATAATTATTATATATATAATAATATATAAATAATAATTATATATTAATAACATTTTATTACTAATAATTATTATATTATATAAATATTAACTAATTACTAATAATTATTGTATTATCTATATAATATTATATAATATATATAATATAATAATAATATATAAATAATAATTATATATTAATAATATTTTATTACTAATAATTATTATATTATATAAATATTAACTCATTACTAATAATTATTGTATTATATTGTATTATGTATATAATAATATATAATGTATATAATATAATAATTATATATTAATAACATTTTATTACTAATAATTATTATCTAATATATAATAATATATAATATATATAATATAATAATTATATATTAATAACATTTTATTACTAATAATTATTATATTATATATATAACAATATATAATATATATAATATAATAATATATAAATAATAGTTACATATTAATAACATTTTATTATTTAGTTATTTTTATGAGTTAACCTCTTCCACATGCCACGCACGTCGAGAATTTTTCCAACATTTTCTCAGTTTTATGTATATTTATACATAACCCAGACGAAACAAATAGTAAATTTGTTAATTCTCAATAATTTCTATCCAGTGACATCATCGCCGACCGAGTTCAAAAGAAAAAGAAAAAGAAAGCGACGAATTATTGTGCACGGGTTCGGTCGCTCGTTATGGTCCGCAAATCAGCTGCCAGCGCGCCCAAGCGAGTTAAGCCAATTTCTGTTCATACGTATATTTCATTACATTATTGTGATCATTTTCACACGCCATTTGTACATGTTGCAAGTACATTTCCGTATATAATAATAATTTCAGAAAGTTTCGAGATTATTTATGGACGGTAGTGTACCAACCGACACACGTCGCTTTTTTTTTTTTCTCTTTTTTCTTCTTTTCGCCTCTTTGATCCCTCTCATTACGGCTCCTTTTGTGCCCGGTTGAATGCAGCCCGTGCACCGCCGCTTTCCACGACAATGGAACCGGCCACTCAGAACGTCATAAATATTGAAATCGAAAGGAGTCGAAGAGGTTTGTCGAGTCGCGTCCCTCCACTAAACCGCCTTCTCTCGCGATCCGCTCTCGTTTAGACCACTGACACATTTGGTTAATATTCATCGCGGCATTACTGGCTAGCAGGTTTCGTTGTTCGTTGACTTCAGTTGCCAGTTGCTAGCTCCTATGTATTTTGCGCGATTGCGTGAAACTTTCAGGTCACATGCTAATATATCGACATTTTACCAAATAGTTTTAGTTTTTTCACAAAAATAACGTATTAATTATACAATGTCTCTGAGATAATTAGTAACAATATCGATGAGGACGCTGCAGAAAGCCGTGGTGTAGCGACCTTTACTTTGAAGAATTTAGATCAACATGTTTGTTCATTAAATCATTCCGTCGAGTTGTGTATTTAATATAAACAATAGAATATTTAAAAATTGTTGGTAATTTTATTATCACCATGGAAATACTTACAGAAACTTATATATACTACAATTATCATGTTAATTATTCATTCGTTATTTAACTTTCATTATTTATTCTTCGTTATTTGATATTTATTATTTGTAATTATATATTTTGTAAATATAAATATTGATAATATAAATATTAACAATATTTTATATTGATAATATAAATATTGAAATATAGATTAGAATATTGATAATATTTATAAATATTTTGTAAATATAAATATTGATAATATTTTTATATAAACTACTAAAATTAATTACGGAGTTATTATTTATTTGCAGTATTGTGATATTAATTTATTTATCATCATAATTACTACAGGGGTGTAAAGGAGCTCCAAAAATAAAATGTTCCAAATGCAACATACTATCTATGTTCAACGCCAAGTGCAAATTGTTTTATGGAAGTTTCTCGCTTAAGCTTTTGTGCACAGAAGAATTGCAAATATTGTAAACCGTTGTTACTTCAAAGTTGCAAAGTGAATTAATTATAATAAAAATTAGTTTAAACTGGTAAATTTTTTTTTAATCTGCGTATATAAGTTGTTAATTGTTGATTTTCCGTTGCACAAATTTTTTTTATATTTAAGAAACAAATTCTACAAATTATTTATTTTAGATTATTTGACTGAATCGTGTTTGTTTTTTTATATCAACGAGAAAAATGATTTCGAGCCAAACTAGTGTAAGTTTGCTAAGGTTTGGCAAGGAAGAAGTGACGAGATTTTAGTTTTAAATTAATAGACAATTACAGAATTGTATCAAGGCTGAATTTAATTTTAAACGATAGTTACAAAATCATGGAAGGAACATGTTAACACTGGAACTTTCGAGGATCTAAGGGCAAAACTTGTATCTCTTAAAGAAATAGTTATATCTCTTAAATGCACAATTTTTTTCTTAAATTAATGACATAGAATATTGCAGATTTGCTGAAATGATTATTAAATGGTTAATAGAACGTAGTAGACATATCTACAAAATTTCTATAAATTAAAGTAAACTTTCTCTTCTGTTGTAAATTAATTTGGTGAAAATATATAGACACGTGTGGGTGTTTAATTTAATATATTGATTGTTAGTTACAAAGATATGAAAATAGCAACCAAATTAAGAACAAGTTGTGAAAGTAGCTTATTGAGTACAAACCAGTTAGTATGAAATGTCAAATGCTGCTTCTAACGATAATATGTCAAAGTACATATAAATTTAACATTATCACTTTAACCCACTCTCGTTCCAACAATAATCTCGACTCTAAGCAAAGCTGAACTCTACCAAGCTTTAGCATTGCTATCCATTGCTTTAGTATTATAACTACCCAAGCTTATGGATGCTTACAATAAGTACCCACATTCCATACCCAAGCACCTAATCTCACAAGACAAATTTCATTTCTACCAATGAAAATTGATTTCCTGCAGATTCCTATCCATTTTTAAAACTTTTACACAACTATGGAAATAATTTTATTTAATTATAAATAAATCTTTCTTTTTCTTTATAAAAAATTATTTACACCGACTAGTTTATAACTCCATATACAAATACCTATTTCCTGCAGATTCCTATCCATTTTTAAAACTTTTACACAACTATGGAAATAATTTTGTTTAGTTATAAATAAATCTTTCTTTTTTTTATAAAAAATTATTCATACCGACTAGTTTCTGAACACTTCATATACAAATATCTATTTTCTGCAGATTTCTATCCATTTTTGAAACTTTTACACAACTATGGAAATAATTTTTTTTTAGTTATAAATAAATCTTTCTTTTTTTTATAAAAAATTATTCATACCGACTAGTTTCTGAATACTTCATATACAAATACCTATTTCCTGCAGATTCCTATCCATTTTTAAAACTTTTACACAACTATGGAAATAATTTGTTTAATTATAAATAAATCTTTCTTTCTCTTTATAAAAATTTATTTACACTGACTAGTTTCTGAACACTCCATATACAAATACCTATTTCCTGCAGATTCCATTTTTAAAACTTTTACACAACTATGGAAATAATTTTTTTTAGTTACAAATAAATCTTTCTTTTTCTTTATAAAAATTTATTTACACCGACTAGTTTCTGAACACTCCATATACAAACACCTATGTATACTTGCATAATTACATTTTACATCTCATTCATTTTATTTATAAGTTATATCATATTTGTATCACTCGTACGAGAAAAAATATTAATTCTTTAATCACTTAAGAAACTTAAAAAAAGACGAACGATAGTTTCAAATTTCAAACAGATTAGAATTCCCCCAAATTTCGATGTGACATTTTCGGTTCGTCAGCTAAAAACGGAGCGTGATCGGACAGTTTGGGAAATTAATTCGCATAACGAATTGATTGGAGCATGTGGCGCAGTTGCAATCATCCCCGCGCGTGCAATCGATCCTTTTTCCCCTCTGAGCAGAGAATTCCTCCCTCCGGCGACGCAGGATTTTCGAGGACGCTCTTGTCCCCTGCTCGATTTTTATTTCCTCCTTTCTTTCTCGCTCTCTCGCACGATTTTAGCTTTTTTTTTTTTAATACACGACCCGCGCGCGTGCCCAGTGCCTCTACGTACGTACATACACGAGTCGAGGTCGTTAATTTCTCGAGTGGTGCCCTTTAGGATCTCAGCAGAAACTCGCTGCACTGTAGTGTTGCATCAATCGATTGAAATTTTCAGTTTGTTGATTTAATATCGATTAACTGATTTATTACTTCTTTATCATTTCTGTCCAGTGATGTCATCATCACCGACGAGTTCAAAAGGAAAGGAAAGCGACGAGTTACTGTGTACGGCTCGGTCGCTCGTTACGGTCCGCAAATCGGTTGCCAGCGCAATGGATTAAAAAGAACTTCATTGTTGAGATTCTTTCTAAGATTCTTTTTTTAGAAAACTATCAAAACTTTATATTCGCAACCTGCAGTTTTGTCCCAATCAGATCGTTTCGGAATAAAAAATTTTTTTAGTAGTTTTTTTATCAATCATTAACCAGTTGCGCTGGAACGACGTGCCACGCACGCCGAGAACCTTTTTCATCCTCAAATTGCAACGTTTTCTCAGTTTCAAGTACATTTGAATGTAACCCAGGCGAAATACGAATGACAAGTTTGTTACTTCTTAATCATTTCTATTCAGTGAACTTCTATCGACGAGTTCGAATGAAAAAGAAAGCGACGAAGTTGTTGTTGTGCGGTTCGGTCACTCGTTATGGTCCGTAATCAGTTGCCGGCGCAAGGGATTAACGCTTAATGCTGATCAACGATTAATTCAATTGATTGGTAACGTTAGTCGATTTATAATTTCATTTTAAATTGGAAGTATAGTTTGAAATTGTAACAGAACGTCGACACTCGTGGGTTGAGATAAGCTCAATTGAAATAAAACACATTTCTGATTTATACTATCAGGAAATATAGAGCTGTATGCCTAGTTTAATTAATTTATTTTAAGCTAAGTATTGCTTTCAGCAATTTATTATAATGAACAAGCAATAATAAAAAATTAGATTTCGTTATATTAGGTATTAGTATTATATTGTATTAGGTATTATTTCACTGATCACGAACTTATACAGAGGTCTCATCATCTATCTATATGTTATTGCAAGGTGTCGTATTTTTTATAGACATAAAAGAATGCTAATTTCGTTACAAAAAGAATTTCATCATTAATGAGGTATCCAACTGACGATTAAAATTGAAGCAAGCTTAATAATGTTAATATTATCCTAATAATGTTAATATTATTAATGTAAAAATTACCGTGCATTCGCAGAAATTTTATTTTATACTTTTTCGCAGAAATTTATCTTCCCGGAAGTAGAGAAAGAATTCCGGTGAAACAGGAAGATTTATTTCGCTCTAAAAAAAATAAAAAAAATAAAAAAAAACGTAAAAGTTATGGCGAGCAGATTTCCTACAAAATATTCGTATGCAAATGTTTGCGCAGGAGGGGAATAAAAATTAAGAAGATAATACTTTTGACAAATTGTTAGTACAATGAGCCAATTATACGTAAAATCTCGATTTGCTTCTTTTTTCACATCAAAATTGCTTTCAACATTTTAAGTAAAAAAAAAAAAAAAAATTGAAAAAAGATATTCTTCAACTTTTATATTTCACTCTGAAATATCTCTTGAAAAGTGTATGATCCTCCAGTAATACTTTTAATAATACTAATAACTAATAATACTTTTAATAATAATATTAATAGTTTTAATGATATTTTTAATAATACTAATATTAATATTTTTAGTAATATTTTTAATTATACTAATAATTAATACTTTATATTACTAATAATAGTAATACTTTTAATAATACTAATAACTAATAATACTTTTAATAATACTTTATTAATACTAATAACTAAAACTTTATATAACTAATAATAGTAATACTTTTAATAATACTAATAACTAATAACTAATAATACTTTTAATAATTCTAATATTAATACTTTTAATAACACTTTTAATAATACTAATAACTAATAATAGTAATACTTTTAATAATACTAATATTAAAAATACAAAATAACTGTGAGAAACCATTACAACAAAATGGAAATATTTACATAAAATGTTTACGTAATGAATAAATAACATCAGTGCCTTCTGTCTCACTCGATCCCCACTTTTACACTGTAACACAATATTTTACAATATAAAATAAACATTATACAATATGTAATACGCAAAAATTCAATATTCCATTCCACAGTCGAAACGTGTATATTTCACATAGCAATGCGTCAAGTTTCTTTCATAAAAAGAACTGTTCGAATATCACGATTTCAATCCCATCGCCTAGCTACACGAGCCTCTGTGATTCATCCGTGCCCTCTCTCGCAGGTGATCTCATCGTCTTTCATCGTCGAGTCCATCGAACCGGTCTCTCGTTCGTCTCCCTCCAATTTTTTTTTTTTTTTTTCTCTCCCTGGCCTGTTCCCTTTCGTTCGGTCTAGGTGTTAGGGGAACCACGCAGCTTCCGGTAGAATAGCGGCTTTCGCAACTCTGGCTGCGGTTTTGTTCCACGGACGAGAGATACTTTCCTGTCCTGTGTTTCGCGGACTCTTCGGTTACTTTCATTCCGCGCGTAGGTTTTCGATGTCGTAACCCGTGGAAATTATCGCCCGGCCGGGGATAAAAGTCGCCTTCTTTTTCCGCGACGATTCGATATCCGACGCGTTCTAGGTAGTTCCAGCTTTCGGTTGATTTATTTTTGAGCAATCTAAAATTAGTGAGTTGATGTAATTTATTTTTAGTAACTTAAATTAATTTATTTCTGGTAATTTAAAATTACTATTTACTTGTTTTTAGTAATTTTAAATCACTATTAATTTATTTTTAGTAATTTTAAATTACTATCAATTTACTTTTAGTAGTTTAAAATTACTATCAATTTGTTTTTAGTAATTTAAAATTACTATCAATTTACTTTTAGTAATTTAAAATCACTATTAATTTATTTTTAGTAATTTAAAATTAATATTAATTTATTTTTAGTAATTTAAAATTACTATTAATTTACTTTTAGTAATTTAAAATTACTATTAATTTATTTTTAGTAATTTAAAATTAATATTTATTTTTAGTAATTTAAAATTACTATTAATTTATTTTTAGTAATTTAAAATTACTATTAATTTACTTTTAGTAATTTAAAATCACTATTAATTTATTTTTAGTAATTTAAAATTAATATTAATTTACTTTTAGGAATTTAAAATTACTATTAATTTACTTTTAGTAATTTAAAATTACTATTAATTTATTTTTAGTAATTTTGAATTACTATTAATTTATTTTTAGTAATTTAAAATCACTATTAATTTATTTTTAGTAATTTAAAATTATTATTAGTTTATTTTTAGTAATTTAAAATTACTATTAATTTACTTTTAGTAATTTAAAATTACTATTAATTTATTTTTAGTTATTTAAAATTACTATTGATTTACTTTTAGTAATTTAAAATCACTATTAATTTATTTTTAGTAATTTAAAATTAATATTAATTTACTTTTAGTAATTTAAAATTACTATTAATTTACTTTTAGTAATTTAAAATTACTATTAATTTATTTTTAGTAATTTTGAATTACTATTAATTTATTTTTAGTAATTTAAAATCACTATTAATTTATTTTTAGTAATTTAAAATTAATATCAATTTAGTTTTAGCAATTTAAAGTTACTTACTATTTTTAAGTAATTAAAAGTTAATAAATTAAAATAATACCGAGAAGTTTGATGTTTAATGTATCGATAAATTAATTAATTGCAGAAAAGAAGAACGAAATGAGAAAATTTTAAATATGAGTGAAGTTTCAAATATCAACCTCTTATGATTTTTAATTTTTCGACAGGCCAAGTTAATTAATTATAACTATATACCGATTTTATTATAACTAAATACGGATTTTTATGTATTTTTAAATTTTTGTAGACATAAGAAAAAAAAAATTTGTTTCATTCACTAACTTTTATTACTAATTTTGTAAATTTTTCAAACTTTGAATTTCCCATAAATGCACAAAAATCCGCAATCCAATTACATATATACAAGTAATGGAATAGCTACTGTCAATTATAAATAAATATTAGTTTACTAACTAATGATCTAACTATTATTATTTATTATTAATATTTATTATTAGTTATATAATATTTACACTATATTTATATATTAGCATATAATAATATACTTATTAGTTAGTAAACTAATATAAAAAAAAAATGATCGAGGTACATTGTTTTTTCAATCACAAAGTTTATATAAATTTGACCAAGTCTCAGTTATTTATCAAAAGTAAATATGATACTTGTTTCAGATTAATTTAGCTTGATCAAAATTAAGAGTAGAAAAACGGTAATGTGTGTACTATATACCAGTGCTATTAGACAAGTGCTAATTATAAACTTTCTTGTGTCAGCCATTGTATAATACACAACATTCCTCGCGCTATAATACCTCTCAGATTCTTTTTTCGCCTAGTACACGTCAGAACAGCATAATTCCAATGAAAACTTGTCGAGAGACTTGAAATCAGTCCCGTTACTTCTCATCGTTATGTCCTTGATTCCACGTTTGCTTTATTAAAAAATTACACCTGCCTGAATATAACTTTCATCTGAGAGAAATTCTAAAGAAATTCAAACGACTATGTTATTACATTCTATGCAGCAGAGAGCGAAGAGATTTGATTTTGTTTTCTTATTTCTTATTACATTATGAGTTTTATAGTACCATATTGACATATCGCTATACTAATATTATTTTATTGAAGTATATATATATAAATTTTATATTATTTATTTATGTTTGTTATTTTATATTATATTATGTTATATTATACTATATTGTATTGTATTATATTATATTACATTATATTATATTGTTATTCATTTATTTAACAAACAATTTTTTAATGTCACGAGTGTGTTTTTGATTGTCTGTATCAAGAAATACCTATTTAATTCAGACTCTGCATTTCTGTGCATTCGTAGAAAATTTTAAAACGCAAAATTGCATATAGTGGAGATAGTATGAATAATAAAGTATCAGTGCTTTTTATAATATTTATTATAATTTTTTATTATTGTATTTTTATTATTATATTTTATTATTATACTTTTTATTATTATATTTTAATATATTTAATTATATATTATTATAATAATATATTATATTAATTATATATTATTATATATTATTATTTATTATTATATTTTAATATATTTTATTATATATTATATTTTTTCTATTTTAATAATTTAATATTGATTTGAATTTTATAGCACTCGTCGTGCAAGAAGTAAAAGAAACAAATACAACACAGAAATCATACATTAGATTCTTCTGAATTAAAATTAAAATATCTTTCGAGCTAGTCATTCTTCAATCACGTCGCTTTAATACTTTTTTTTTTATAGCGAACGAAACATTCAGTGTATATAAAAAAGGATACATTTCTATTTAAAAAATAAAAAAAAAAAAATAGAACATGCACATGTATTATTATTAGCTAGTAAATCAGAATAGATCATACGTAATTCTACGAAATGATATAAAACATAAAATACATCCATTATCTATCAACAATACGAAACATACAATCCTCATATTAGTAGTCTATTTTAAACCTTTCATCTTCTTCCTCAAACAATTTTTTCTTAACTTCAATTAGAAGCAAGACATATTGCTTGTTACTGTTACATAAATCACTCTGTGCAGTTATTGGTTTAGTTGTGCTCTTCGTTGTACATACAGTGTGTCCCATTTGAAACCACCCACGCAGTTATCTCGTTTGTCATTCGTTAAAGAAAAAAATGTTTCGAGTAAAATTTGCTTTGAATTACTAAAATTTAATTTACTAAAACTTAACTTACTAAAATTATTTAATTTACTAAAATTATTTAATTTACTAAAATTTAATTTACTAAAATTCAACTTACTAAAATTATTTAATTTACTAAAATTATTTAACTTACTAAAATTATTTAATTTACTAAAACTTAACTTACGAAAATTATTTAATTTACTGAAACTTAACTTACTAGAATTTAACTTACTAAAATTATTTAATTTACTAAAATTTAACTTACTAAAGTTATTTAATTTACTACAATTTAACTTATTAAAATTATTTAATTTACTAAAATTTAACTTACTAAAATTATTTAATTTACTACAATTTAACTTATTAAAATTATTTAACTTACTAAAATTATTTAATTTACTAAAACTTAACTTACTAAAATTATTTAATTTACTGAAACTTAACTTACTAAAATTATTTAACTTACTAGAATTTAACTTACTAAAATTATTTAATTTACTAAAATTTACTTTGAATTACTAAAATTTAATTTCAGTAATTTTAATTTAATTCTAATTTTTAATTTTTTTAATGTCAATTTAAAATTTGAAATTTAATTTCGAGAGGGACTATCTTCTCGTGGTCCAGGTGACTGTACTTTTAACATCTGCAACTATCCTCTAAAGACAGAGCAAATCAGTCTATTGACGCTGCAGGTCGAAAATAATAATTTCTTGGTTCAATTTGATTATTCAAACCTTGAAATAATCTCGAAACACCAACATATAACAATAAGTCGATGAATTCGTCATGAAACGAGTTAGTATCCACCAAAAAAAAAAAAAAAAAAAAAAAAAAAAATTTTTTTTAAAAAAAAAAAAAAAAAAAAAAAACAATACTGATATATGAGAGATTATATAAAACAAAATTTCGTTTATAAATGACAAAGACGTAAATATCATTTTTCTAGAAATTAAAACGATAAATAAAAATGACTAGGTTGAAACGTTCATGAAGGCATTCAGAGAAAGACATTGATACTTAAAAAATTCAAATAATTATATTTCATTGATAAAATCTGTATTCTTAAATATTCAAACAATTTGCAATATTTTACAAATATTTTTGAACCTCATCAAGATGTGTGACTCAATATCAGAAAATTATCTATGGATAAATTCTACAATAAATATTACTAAACAATTTTATGGGAAATTTAAAAATACAAGATTGTGATATACAGAATGCATGTAACGTGAAAAAATATACGAAATGTTCAAAGTATAGTAAAACATTTTCCATCCAAGAAATTCTATTTTTTTTTTTTTTTTTTACTGTATTCCCAAAAATATGATTTCGTATAAAAATCCGCAATCCAAATATTGCATTATAGTTATTATATTTACAATCGTGTGTAATATGACAGAACAGAAAAATCTAGTGTTCGATGTGTATACGTTAGAAAATTTTTCATGCCTTGTTAATGGGTGATAATCCTATTTTTAAATCTTGAAGAAAGACTTAGTACAAAAATGAAATTTTAATAATTAAATTTTAATAAATAAGTCATTTTTAAACGAAACTTTAATAAGCAAATCATTTTTAAATAAAATTTTAATATGTAGATCATTTTTAAATGAAACTCGATGTCAAATAACAATAATACAGCGAATTTTCGAATTATTTAGAGGTAGTCATAATTATATAATATTATTTACATAAAAATACATAACAGTTATTTGAATATGATATATTGGAAGAATATTATGGGTCTCGATTTAAGGATTACGTTGCAAATTCTCGAAATATCTAGTCAGTTGAGGGATGCAAGAAATGTGAAAAAACTTCTAATTTGACGAGCCAACATCGAAGCGCGTACGTGTCATAAAACGTAACTCCTTGCGCTGGCAACTGGTTCGCTGACCATAACGAGTGACCAAACCGTACACAATAATTCCTCGCTTTCTTTTTCTTTCGAACTCGTTGGTACGACATCGCTGGATAGAAAACGACCAAGAAGTAATAAACTTATCATTTTGTTCCGCCTTACATTTATATGTATATTATAATATATCATATAAGTATAATATATACATATTACATTATAATATATAACATACTTATAACATACCTAGAACTGAGAAAACGTTGCAATTTGGGACAAAAAAAAAAAAAAAATTCTCGACGCGCGTTGGCACGTCATTGCAGCGCAAGAGGGTTAACAAAAAAGAATAAAAACCAAAAGCATGAAAAAGGGCATAAAATAGAATACCTAAATGATTCGTGGCACCGGAGAAAAAATCCTGCTCGATTTGCGCTCGGCGATCAACTAGTGTTAACTAATCGGACGGAAAATTATTGTCCTCGAAGGAAGATCTGGCGATGTCTTCTGCCGACGACGAAGATTCACGCTTTCAACGTTTATCGAGTAGTCCGCTGATCGCTGATAGCTTCCTTCCCCGCCGTGACAGTCGATATCGATCGCGACGTTCGGTTTTTCGAAACGAAGGAGATAAGAAGAAGAAAAAAAAAAAAAAGGAAAAATTACGGATAAAGTAGACACTATGTGAGAATGGAAGGTAGCAGACAACCGTGACGATTCGTATCACGATGATCGCCGCCGTCTTCGTTCCTCTGCCAAGCAAGAGCACATGCTTATTTCGCTCCATAGTGTTCAACGAGAAATAAAATGAATGACGACTGTAAGACGCGTGCACACACCTGGACGAACGCTATGTGGAGAAGTTGAACCGTCACTTTCGAACACGCGTGTCCGTTCATTACGGATTTATATATCGTCATTGTATCACGATCAGGGCTGTCATTTTCAAAATTACGAATCCCAGGACGAAGAGAGAATCTAACACATCGTCCAGATATGATTGTGAGTGATCATTTCTTCGTTCAGTTACGTAGGATTTCACGAGTTAACTTACAAAAATTTCACACTGTCTAACAAACATTTTGAGGATGAAAAAGGGACCGAGTTTTCCAATTATACGTATAACAATTCGAATTTGTCTCGTTTTGAATTTGTTTCTCATTGTAGATGTTTGTTTCACGTTACATCGTATACGAGCTCCGAGAGCTTACCAATTAGATGTAATTGCCAATTCGATCGTATAGATAATGTAAAATTAAAAAAACCTGGAGCTGAAACATCTGGCGCGGTATCGACTCATTGTTAATTCCTTCTCATGGATATTAATCTTTCCAGAAACCTAAATACATCATGCCACCCCGCGTTCATAAATATTAATTACGTGATCTCGATATTTAAAAATCTGTGAATACTGGTTCTGAAAGTTTTGTTAATAAAATAACGTCGTACGGTGTAATTATGATTTCGTGATTTGGTAGTAAATCAGTCGTTAAATTAAAGGAATGATAAATACATTGCGTTTTTCACTGAATTAATCAGTGGAATTAATTCGTTTCAATGCCAGTAATGAAAAGAATTTAATTTTCGTTTTACATCCTTCTGATACTTTTCATCGTGTTAAGTCAATTTATTCATCGTTTTGTATTCTTCGTGCGATAACGTAAACTGTTATCAAATATATTTTAATATACTTTGTTATAATAAACATTTCTTACTATTATTCTTACTATTATTATATATATTTATTATATATTATGACATTTTTTAATGTAATATCGTAGTTTAAACGATCGTCTGCAATTTCTTACTTGATAACGCGATTGTACTTGATAATTGATATACACTTGAATAATATATGAAGCATATGATAAAAAACTTTAGATGCTTATGCAACAGTTAGATATACATTTATTTTCTAAAGGAAATTTTAAAAGATTCGAAGAGATTCGCGAAGAAAAAAAAGGGAGAAAAAATAAAAAGAATCGTGCACTGTCAATAGTGAATTTTTTTGCGATGTTTTCTTAAATGATAATACTTTCTAAAAATTTGTATCGTAAAAATGAATCTCGTTACTAATTCATTAAGAGCAAAGTGTAAGGACAGTGCATTTTAAAAACTACGACGATTCTACCATGAAAAAATCATATAAAAATGAACTTTGTTGTTGAGACTGACTCCAAATTCCAGTTTCATGGCCTGGAAAAATAAATTTTTCTTCCTTTCGAACTTCCAGTATTAACATATATTTACGTTAATTTAACGTATCATTGTAAGTCTCAATAATAGAAAAAATTTTTTTAATCGGAACTTTGAACGTATTAAAAAAAAAAAAAAAAAAAAAAAAAATGGTCAGAGCATTAATTAATGTATGGAAAACTCAATATTTGCCTCTGTTATTGCAAAGTCTTTGTATCTGTGTGCAAATTTATGGCTCTTAAGAATATTTACGAAAGATAAATTTGATGTACTCTTACACACCTTGTCTTCGTAATACTTGTCGGGATGGATTACGCAACATCGATTTTTGCTTTTTTGAATGGGGAGAAAAAAAAAAATGGTACGTAATAAAGAACAATGGTAAAACACAAAACGGAACTCAATCGTGGTGCAAATTACTGCTTATTAAGGTTTACAATCCTCCGATGAACTCTTACGTTACACGGCAGTGGAATGCATTGTCATGTAATCGTGACATTCTCGTATGCGCCGACATTATGGTCATTGTACAGGTCATTGAAAGGTGTATTTCATTAGAGATCGTTACCCAACGAAGAATAATTGCTGTCTGATAACAATTTGAACAATTCGCTGACTTCAGAGTCGAAGGCACGTATGATTATCGTGGAACAATAATAATTGAAAATATAACCAATTTCACATTAGAACTATTGACAACTGGAATATTTACTTGTGTAACCTGTATCAAAGGAATTAAAGAAACACTACGACGATGAGTTTTATTATTAAAAAATTTTGTAAACGACGAATCTTATTATTGTATGACTTTTTTGAGAACGCATCGTTGAAATTTTTCAATTTTTTACGAGACATCACTCTGATAATTCACGTTTGTTCGCAGTTATTTTTAATCAATTTCTATGATCAAATATTATTTTCTGATATCATGGGAAGGAAATTCCAAGGATTCGCTTGACTTTTTCATCAATGTTACGTCCTCGTCTGGATTTTACGATGTTTAAAAGAATCGAAGTATTTACAACATTGTGACAAATTCTCACTCACAGTCGGTCGATTTTTACATTTAATACCAGGGAATTGTAACTTACACTTACGAAGCAATTTTCAATTTCCGTGAACATTCAAATTAAACACCCATTTAATTTTCCATTAGAATTACATTACGTATGTATAATATATAAATGATTCGCTCGAGGTTAATGCTACTTATTTTAATTAACTAGCATTTTCGCGATCTTTCTCAAAGTTTCGCACAATACTCCACTTCGTGTTATTAATTGGTAACACGTAACGGTATCTCATTGTACGGTCAATCATAATACACACTTGGCTTAATCGAATGGCAAGGTAGTTAACAGAGCGGGGAAAATAATTAGAGCTTGATCATTACCCTATTAATTACCGTAGACTGTTGTAGACACATTTGATTCCGAAACGCGCGCAGAAATAACACGCGGGGAGATGTAAAATCCATTTTGCCCCGCCTCGTCAATTTTTAATTAACTGCAGTTCGTATAACGTTCACGTTCTTCGTTCGAATAATGATATAATAACAAGAACGTCTGTGTTTATATACGTTAATTATAATTATTATATTAATGTGACAAATATAATATAATATAAATATGATAATAAATATGAGGGGTATCCATAAATAATGTCGTTTTTTTTTCAAATTTGATAAACATTGTCATCTAGTGACGACTAATTTAATTTATTACACCATAACATATACTCTAGTTAAATATATTGATATTTAGTGTGTTTATTGTTAAATTATACTATAGATTAAAACTGTATTAACTCTTAAATAAAATAAAATTTCGTACAGTATCAAAAACATTACTTATGGGTAATATTATAATATAATAAATATTATTATTATGATATAATATAATTATAATATAACTAATAATTATATTATGTTAGTTATCAGAATATTGATCGATTATCGAAACATCGATTACTGAAAGATCGAAGGATTATTTCTTCCGAAGATCGAGACGCAAGATTTGGAAAGTGAAAGAGACAGCCGCGCTATAATATGTGATATAATATAATATTTATTTGCTATTCGTTTAATATTAGTATTAACATTTGTGAAACTTTGCGCACGTGAAAATAATGTTATCCAATTATTCGAAAAATGCGCTTACCCGAACGGAAATGCAATTATTCGCTACGTTTAATTCGATTAATGATAAAGGTTCTTTCACAAAGGGACAAGTATTTACGTGCCTTCGGAATGCAAAGCTGTCCAAGTACAATCCACCGTCATTTGCATAACAATCGAAAATATTATGATTGCGTGTAAAAGTAAAAATGATCATTACTACAAATTACAAAATTACGAACATTATAACTGCGTGGAATAATAAGAATTACAGTTGTTGCGTATTTGAAAAAGAAGTTGGAAAAATACAAAGATCGAGATCCCTTTTTCGATCGACTTCGAAACGTTCAAATTCTTTAACTCCTGAGTGGTCCAATTTTATCGTTAATTTCTGCCGATGAAAATGTAAAATACAAAGTGAAATTAATAATAATTGTAATAATGAAATAAAAATGAAATTGAAATGAGTACAAAAATTATTAGGTGATTTGTGACTCCAAATATCACTCGTTAATTAAAATCTTCTATCCAAGAAGCACCTTGGTGAACTATGTATACATATATACACGATCCAGATTGATCTCCCAATTGTACGACACTGAGAGTGATTCTTTCACGGAGATAATGACAAGTACACATAGGAGTGTCCACTTTGATTTTAGTGTCGTGATATTTGTTTTCTGTATCTTTGTGGCAATTTTTGTTTCTTTTTTTTTTTTTTGTTTTTTTTTTTGTTTATATGAAAGCGACAGCAACAGATTGTTTTATTGTATACACGAGAGATACAGTTATCGCTCAGTCTATTTGGGTTTCTATCGCCTATCAGTGTCTCTCTAAATTGACTATGTGACTAAAATTAAAAGTAAATACTATACTGCTATAGAACGATATGACTGTTGGATTTTTATCGAAAAATTTCAATAATAATTTCGTTGCTGAAAGTCATTGATACTAAAAGAGGAATTAAATACGTGGAAAAGAAATTTAACCACGTGTGTTCCTTCCACTCTTTTTCTAACAGCAAACAAAATTACGAGAACCATCGTCGAATTAAATAAATATTCCAAGGACTCTGTGTTCTGAAATCAATCATGGAGAATTACAGTTTCATATATTTCTTTTTCCAAATGGATATTTTTTATTTCGTTTATTTCGTCAAAATATATTAAAACGCATTAAAGCGATTAACTTTCAGCTTTAACAAAATAGCCGAATGTAATTGTCCAAATTGAAAAGCATAATCAATACTTTATTATGAGAATGTTTTTCTATTTTTGTGCTTTTTTTTGGTCTATTTTATTAAGAGAATTTCTCTCGTATTTTTCCGATCGTAACGTATCGAATTGTTAGATATAATGTGCGAAAGAAAGCCAAACAAACTGTCTGCTCTCGTAAGAGACGTGTCACAGGAAATTCCTTGTCTCCCGAGTGCCTCGTCTTCTTGTTGCGCAGATGTTTATTCGCAAATATTTACTTTGACTATCGTGAGAGCTTGCGAGAGAGACGTCGATTGCTATTAATTGTGAGAATTGACGCGAGTGGAAAGTATCGTCTCACGATCGCTATATCACATTCTGAGCGGAGCGATATTATTCCGAGGGATGTACAACGTTTCATTCCTTTCAATAACTCCTTCTCTCGAGAGCTGTTTCGTCCTCTCGAAAAATCTCACCACCACCGTGGATTCAGCACCAACGCCTTCAACAAAAGCTATTACGAGAAAGCAATTTTTTAGCTGTCACCAAGTCGTTCCACTTTCTAGCGATAAATTGCCTTTTAAATGTTTTTTTCTTTTTTTTTTTTTTTTTTTTTGAGAGAAAGACCCGACTGTATGCATCTCGTTTAACGAAACGCTGAAACACTCGCGCAGCTGTTATTTTGCGCGACGCTTAATCTTTTAAGGAAATTTCTCTGTACATGGAAACGTGAATTACTTACGTTTTGACGTATTATGAAAGGGAGAAGTGATTTCAAAAAATTTCTAGAATATTCGACATTGTGTTTAACACTTTTAAATTACTAGAAATATAAAGTGATTGAATTATGTTGAACGTTTACGATGCTCTTCCAAATGACAAAATGAATTTATCAATTTTTGGAAAACGTACTTCAGATTATTAAATTTTATGCGAATATCAATGTGTATTAATGTGTAAGTAATATTCAGATACAAATACAAATAGTAGTATGGTAAATTATTTTTTAGATAAATAATAATAAATTAAATATTTGTTACTTTTCACCATTGTTTGATCGATGCGCGAATAAAATTTCAAATGTAACAATAAACTCGAAATTCAAATAGTTCGCTTGTTCTATATTGTTATTTCTTTTTGTTCATGTTCTTTATTTTGTAAATTCTTATTCTTTATCCCTTCATATTTAACTACACGTACGAACAGTATAAAAAAAGTAATAAATTATTTTTTGAATATTATTTAATAATAATGAATTAAATATTTGTTACTCTGCTGCATTAGAGTGTTTCAGTGTTCAATTGATGCGCGAGTAAAATTTTAAATGTATAAAAATTATTCAAATAAATTTAAAATTCAAACAGTTTGCTTATTTTACACTGTTATTTTCTTTCGTTGCTCTGTTGACATTCTTTATTTATTTACATCCTTTAACTCTTCGTCATTTCATATTTGTTAACAACCTCTTAATGAAAATTCACATTTTCCATTTATAATCACAACTCTGAATGACAATTATCTCGAGATGGCAGAGATCATTTTAATACGTCGATTTCGCAATAACTTGTACAAATATATCACCAACAGTCGACTATGATTCATCGCCAATCAACATAAAACGACGGTATCCAATGACCATCTCCTCGAATATATTTTTATTTTTTCTCCCACCGAAGCGTTCGATATTATCTAATATTTCCATCTTCGATATTATCCAATATTTCCATCACGGTCGTATTTATGCAGAAAGTACAATTATCGAACGATTACGTCGTAAAAGCGTCTTTCGAGGTCGCCGCGTCGATTATCATAAACGTCGTTAGCCACCGCAGTCGTTCGCCTTATACGCCGCTTTTTATTCTTTCCGGTGTTAAGAAATTCGGTTAGCCAGGAGTGAATAATAATAAAAAAAAAAAAAAAAAAAAAAAAATGCGTGGTTGAGACTCGGCGCGCTTTTCCGCTGGAAACCAGTCCGGCCTCATTAAAATTCATCGAGTCCTACGACAGAGAAAAACAAACCTCCGGCACGGCGTGTCTGTGCCACCTCCTTCTGTCAAACGATCGGGATTATACGCTGATTGCACTGACTGCTGCAGTCGCAAAGACGCGGCGAGGAAAAGACGGTACGAAATGGGACGCGAAACGGAACAAGGCGACAAATAAATCCACAACGACAAAGAGGAATATCGAGGATTCTTAGCTCCTTGTCTTACAATATAAAGTGGTATAAAGCAGAGACGACAAATTTCTTCAGCCGTAGGCTGTACGAGGAACTCCTCACTCCGTCTGTCGGTTCATTCACCATGAATATTAGTTCCCACTCTGTTTCGCAGCGGATCATACAAACTACTATCGTTCCTTAGTAGGGTAGAGCTACCAAAATGGTCAAAATGAACAATTTGTAATTTTCGTTAGAAATTTTGTTGATACGAAACGGTGCATTTAGAGATTAAAGTAGAGATTTAAATGATCCTTTGTAAAATATACACAGTATAAACATAAACATAAATATAAATATAAACAAAGGCTTATAATGTGAATATAAATATAAATACAAACTTGCAATATAAATATAAATGTAAACAAAAGCTACAATACGAGTATAAATATAAACAAAAGCTTGTGCAAGTTACCAAGTATTGTTACTATAATATTTTTCTATTATTTTTCACTCTAATACCTCTGATGAAAATTTTATTTTATGGTTCGGTCGTCGGTAGTTCTAATATTAGCTTTGACAACTACGGTAAAGAAAACAATTTATACGTATACATGTGTGCCTAATGCGGGTACTGTGGCCGCTGTTACGCAGGATTTGAATAGAACACTTTTTTTACATGAGCCGGAATACCGTAGTATTCCAGCGTAACTTTTATTTATAAAATAATACAATAAATTAAACACTTACGTTTGGTTGGCGGAATGGAACTGANGGTGGGATATTGTTATCGTTGTTTTGTTGGTGGATGAGTCGTTGTTATAGTCAATATGTGATTCATGGTGACTCGTCGTTACAGCCGCGACACTCTCAACAACGCAGTGGAGGGGATTGCGCTAGCGATCAGGAAAGTGGGAGGAGGGGCAAGAGCCGCCAGTTAGCCATCTCTCGTATAGAGTACTACAAGTTGTCGTCTCGATGGTTTTTGAAAAAAGCAGATTGCAGATTTTGTGAAATCTTCAGTCGAGATTTAAATTTCGCCTCTTCGAATTGAGCTTCAATAGGTATAAATTTTAAATAACGTTTCAGTGTTTGTTTGACCTGAAAGAATGTCGCAGTTGCAATATTTCTTTCGTCCAAATAATTATTTCATTTGATGCTTCGTTGTTGGATATATGAAGAGACCGGTGAATAAATGATTTATATTTTATATAATTATATGCAATAAATCATTAGCATATATGTATTATTGCATACTATATATAAATACTTTGTAGAAAGTATTTATATTCTATATAAATACAACATACAAGTAATTATATTTATATTTAAACTCTGTACATTTTGCATAAAGAGACAAAGGGCAAGAGATGCGAGTGTCGCGTCCTCGTGAATCTTATCAAAGTTTTCGTTACCCTAATTAAACAATCTACTCTATCGTTTGTTAGGATAATCTCCGTTTAGGTAACCATGTGATTCACGAAGAACGTAGTCATCCAACAAAAATTGCAGTTCAGTAAAACTTTCATTCAAATTTAATTCCTTTAAATTATCGAACATTAATATATATAATATATTATATATACATAATAAAATTAATATAATAAGTTACATATATAACTTATAACGGTGTAATTTATTATATATATATATATATGTAACTTATATTTATATTATAATAATTTATATTACATATATAATAAATTGCACCTATAACGTTTCGACGTGTTTCATGTCAGGAGGCAAGATTACAATTGCATTGGATAACGCTTATAATACGCAAGAGTATTGGAAAGAATATTGCAAGAGGCTAATCAGAACGACGCCATTTGTCTCTGTTGATGCAGTGCTTGAACGCAGCAACAGAGTGACATAAAACGGCACGGCGGTTGATACGTACATAGGTACGTACCTATCGCGATATGAGCCGAGAGACTCCTGAGCGGGTGAGATGGCCCAGCTAGGTGAACCAGATGCGGCTCCCGACCGCGGCAATTCATCTTCGTTGCTTGCGATACCTGTTTCCCTCTCGTTTGTCCTCCGAAGACGAATAACAGACAATGACCCGCGTCTCGCGGCGGCGAGAGCCAGCGACGACGTTTCGTTGACGTTCGCGGTGTTCACCGCTTTGAATTTCGTCGCATCTGTCCGGGCCCCGAAGAATCACGGTTTGCCTGGCCGCGGTTAACAGCGGTGGCTGAGGACGCACTCAGATTTTCGTCGCTGTGATGGAGAGGAGTGTAATGGAAAGGAGGACAGGGTTAGAGTGGCAGGGAGAAAGGAAAATGAAAGATGACGCTTCCTGATAATGCTTTCCTGTGGAGCGAGTCTGCTGTTTGTAGATGCTGGGACAGTGGAAGTCGGTTCGGGGGATGTATTTACGTAGACGAAGTGGTTAAATAAAAAGTTTGGAGAATTTCAGTGTTGATTCAGGGGGTTCTCCCTGGCGACGCCACCTTTTGTAGGAACGTCTACGTTGATTTAATGCGACTCGACATTTCGTTATTCCGTTCTCGTTTCTTTCGAACGTTTCATCAATTAAAATTATTACGTTTAATTTATTTATATTATTTAATCATTTAGTTGTTGTTGTGTTGTTTAACTATTACGTTATATTATTAAAATTTTGTGTTGATTCTGTTGGCGAACGTTTACATTGATATTTGATCTGGTTGATTTAATACCACTTAACATTTCGTTATTCTGTCCTTATTTATTTCTAACGTTGAATTGCTTCACATTGTTATGTAATTATTGTTATGTAATTATTGCATTATATTATTTAATCATTATACTCCGTGACTCAATTATGTGAAAATTTTCTTACCTCGTTTCATTAATTTTTAATTTTTATTCGTTTCATCGTGCAAATTTGCATTTTAATTATTATAAAAATTTGTTTTAAAAAAATTTGGTGTGTCTTAAATACTCGCATATCACGAAGCGTTGCAATTTATTTTTTCTGATGCAAATATTGATTTGAACTCAACATTTCAAGACGCGAGATATACATATTTGGTATGCGAACGATTCCAACAGATGAAAGTGATGTCACCTTCATCCTTTCAATATTTTTTCTTTGTAATTTTTTAATCGTTGTCAAAACTAATGATGTTTGCTTTCCTTAAGGATATTATTATTTTTTTATTTTTGCAAAATTACTAGATTTACTTTAGATATATATAGTTTGTACTCAGGACTTATATACATGTACGTTTCGAGTATATTGAAGTAATAATATTGATAATTATACATACACATACGTGCTACGTTTGATAATTTAATATAACAAATAATGTCCAATTTGATTGTTATTTAGCAAAATAAATGATCAATAACTTAAATTCAGTAATTCATTCTTTTATTAAAGCTTCTTACCCATTATTCTTCTCATTTGTTCTCTTTTTACGTTACATCACATAATTGTAAATATTTGCAAATAATTTTTAATCTGTTACCGTTACGTTCATCTATGTTATGTATCGTTGTAATTAATGAAAGGTAAACAGTAAACGTTAAATTCCTCCGCGCGGTAAATTGATGATTTTGTCAAGTAATTAGTGAAAACCACGTTTAATTAAATGAGTTATTTTAAGTAATTAACAGTATATGGTGGACGAAAATTAATATAATTGTACTACTATTGTTTCAGGTAAGTACGCTGTACAGTGTAGTCTCGGCTTATGATACTGTTTCGCACATTGATAAGTAAGTTTTCACTTTTGTTCTATGATTTGTTATTTAAATTACAAGGGATTTGTTTCTTTTTCAAATTATATGTAATACTTGTTTCTGAAATAATTTACGAAATAGTCTTAAGTTTTATAAACTGGTCTTAGTTTCTTTTCAGTCTTGTCTCTTTATTAGAGATCCAAAATATTTTTATAAACTGGTCTTAGTTTCTTTTCAGTCTTGTCTCTTTATTAGAGATCCGACGAAACCAAAATTGAAAATTCATTAAAAGGTGTGTTTCATGTGACTTTATAAAAGATACATGTTTTCTATTATGAGAATTATCAACTAAAGTCCAGACTCAAGTAATTTTGCTACAATTCCAAACAAATTCAATATTTTGTAGTTTATAAGATTGTGGGATTTCCCTTTTACAGCCACGGTGTTCAAAAATTTTTTTTGCAATAAAAGAATCGACAGAGCATTGCTGCACCGAAACGGTTGCGTCCGCGCGTTAATAATTAACATCAACAATCTCTAAATCCGAAATCGGCTCGTAAATTTAATATCTCCATTATGTCCGTGTGTACTACGTGCGAGAAACGTTTAAATGAAAAACTGAATTATGATAAAGCCTGATTGAAGTTGCTGGAGGAAACGAAATCAACGCGCGCACAGTTACCATTAAAAGTCAAAGGGGGAAACAGGACATTCGATCGCGAAGTAATTTTTCCCCTTTCAGACGGTGCTCCTTTGTTACAAACAGTAGTGCTTCAATTAAAATACATCCGGCATAAACGGCTCCAATCTTTCTTTCTCCTTTTCCTTTTTCCTTTCCTTTTTTTCTTTTCTCCAATTTAATTCGCATTACCAGGCACGTTTGATCAGGTGTACAGGGTGGGCCAAAGTTTCCTTCCCATCTGTTTCTTTTTTCTTCTTCTTTTTTTTTTAAATGAAACATCAAACAATACAAGAAGAAAACTAATTTTTTTCAATCTTGAATTAAATTTAAATTCAAACGTGATTTCTTCCATTATGTTTCGAGAATTATTTCTTTCAAATGTTGAGCGTTTCTTTCTTTCAATAGTTCAGAGCGTTCGCAAATTAATAAGAGAATAATGAAAAAATTACGGATTTATTTTAGTAGGAAGTGATTTTTGGATCCAAGTGGAAAAACTTACCTGTTCGATGGAACATTGCATCGTGCGATTATCGATTACTTCGTTTGCAAATGGCATTTTTGTCGTGCAAGCAATAGCGTTACGCTCGCTAAAGGATTCATGTCAGCTCATTGACAATGAGTTCAACGTGACGCGAAAATTGGGCAGCGAAGCATAATGGAATGGTTCGAAACAGCGGAACGTGTGTTTGCAAAGCCCCGGTACGATCCGAAACGCAGTCGGGCCTCCTTGCTCGATCGCCTATCTCGTTTTTATTCGCTCGTAGTCGATATTTCATAAGTCCAAATTTTGCGTTGCCTCTGTCGTGGATTGAAAAACTTCCGACAGAAATAAGCTTTGCTTTTTTTTTATCGTGCCAAAATTTTTGCAGCAAACCGATCTCCGATTGGTTTCATTCGTGATGTTTGTAACATTTTCGTTTCGTGTTTCTGTTGGAGCAACTGGCCTGGAAACTTTCTCTACAAGATTTTTTCAAATGAAATGGCTCTGCCTAGCCGAATGAGCACTCGGGGTTATTTTGAAGCCTCTAAACAGAGTCGTAAGTTTTATTCCGAAATATAATATTTTTGCATTGCGTAGCATATGACAAAGTGAAGACACGCTACTCATTTGGAAAATATTATCAGTTGTCACAGTGTGTGAAAACATCGGGAAATTTTCTTCACGACCGAGTCCACAATGGATCTGAAAATTGAACGTAGTTCCTTCGGAACTTACTGTGTGACTTTTTTTCTTTCTTTCTTCGTCAATTTATTGAACACTGAATATCAGGCGAAAATGAAACGGTTTTTTGAATTTTCGTCATCATTGTACTTTCCTCTTTCCAGACGAAAATCTTTAAACTCTTGCGCACGCGCGTCGAGAATTTTTTTGTCCCAAAATTGCAACATTTTCTCAGTTTCAAGCATATTTAACGCTAGAACTACCAAAATGGCCAAAATGACCAGTTTATAACTTCCTTCCTAAAGAGTAGCTTTGCAGTATCGTAATGTCGCATTTTTAGAGATTTTAATGACTTTTGTAAACTATACGAATAAAGCTTCGTGTTCTTTATTCTATTATAAATTTCTTTCTGTGCCTCGCACTTTAATTTCTATATCAATTTTATACCTTAATTCTAGTGTTAAGTATAGCCCAGGCAAAGCAAATAATAAATTTACTACTTCTCAATAATTTCTATCCAGTGACATCGTACCGATGACTTCAAAAAGAAGGCGACGAATTTATTGTGTACGGTTTGGTCACTAGTTATGGTCCGCAATCAGTTGTCAGCGCAAGTGGTTAAGTAATGTCGTTTTCTGACACTGTAGAAAATTATATTTAAAAGGTAACACAGCTTCAGTCTAATATTAATACAATATAACAATAAACACACTAAATGCCAATGTATTTAACTAGAATATAGGTTATATTAGGCATAATATTGGTTGTTTTATAACATTATATATTATATATTATAGCATACACGTTATAATAAGCAAAATTATATATTTAAGTGAAACAAAATTTAGGCGAAACAAATAATAAATTTATTACTTCTCAATCATTTCTATCCAGTGATATCATATACTGACGAGTCCAAAAGAAAAAGAAAGCAAATTATTGTATACGATTTGGTCACTCGTTATGGTCCGCAATCAGTTGTCAGCGCAAGTGGTTAAGTAATGTCGTTTTCTGACACTGTAGAAAATTTTATTTAAAAGGTAACACAGCTTCAGTCTAATATTAATGCAATATAACAATAAACACACCAAATGTCAATGTATTTAACTAGAATATAGGTTATATTAGGCACAACATTGGTTGTTTTATAACATATTATATATTATATATTATAGCATAACACGTTATAATAAGCAAAATTATATATTTAAGCGAAACAAAATAGGCGAAACAAAGAATAAATTTATTACTTCTCAATAATTTCTATCCAGTGATGTATATTGACGAGTTCGAAAAGAAAGCGACGAAGTATTGTGTACGGTTTCGGTCACTCGTTATGGTCCGCAATCAGTTGCCAGCGCAAGGCTCCCGATTGCCAGGCGATCCCTCGTCGATTCGCGTTTCCCGCGGCCGCGGTGGAAATATCGCGATTACGTAAGCGCGAAATAAATTCCGCCGCGTGTTCTGAATTGTGACTGAATAAATTCCAACCCCCCGACGGGGAGAGGTGGGAGGGATTTAGCCGGGTGCGTGGTGGCAGCTAACGGGTGAAAATGTTTCATTATACGAACGCGGCTGTTATTTATCGCCTGTAAACCGGTGAATTGTAACTTTTAATAATTTAAATGGCGAGATCAACGTCCCGATGTGATCGCCACGTCCGCGTTTCCGTTCCCACTTACTCGTAACACCGCCCGCGGCAATTTAAACGATACGCAAGTTTATTTGGTTTCACCTGTGCCCGGTTTTTTTTTCCTTTTTTTTTTTTTTCGACCTTTTTCTCGCGCTCTCGCGAACAAACGTACTCGAACGTTTGCTTATTTTGCCGACCCGATGTAAATTACTTGGTTCGTGATTTAATTATACACAATCACTGGGTAAATGTTTGATGTTGTTTGCTCGATATTCTCCGATTTTCTAGTCAGTTTTAACTTTTCGATTTCCTGCAAGACACAGTAGTGCCCACTAATGGATTCAGATTTCATCATTGTATCGAATTTACGTACGGAGAAGAGGAATGAAGAGTGAAATAAAAATTTCAATTTACTTTCCTCGTTAAAATATTATCATAGCGTGGTAAAATTAAGGTGAAATGACTAATAAATATGCAGTGGGTTACTGGTGTCTAATAGAATGAACAATGTTTGTGTATATATCGTTTAAAAAAATTCATTAAATATTCTTAGGAGTAACTATACTTTCTAATGAACTCTGACAGAACGAATAAGGTTCTCCTAAATTATCACGATTAATTCAGTAATATTTATATTTATATAATATTTATATAAATTAATATATGTATATAATTATATTTTCAAATTATATCTTATACTTTACATTTGATACAATAATAGATTAATGTAGATGTACATATCTCTTTCCCAATGAAATTGCAATGAAAGTTACAACTTTTCTAGAGTCAAATTGTCGACTATGTTTCGAATTTTACTTTTCAATTCATCTGGGTTAATTGTAACAAACAATTGAAATCTACCATTCGTTGATTTTATAGAAAAAAACGTCAAGTGTTTAGCTTTTAATTATTAATTCCTCGTTGATTTATAAACTTCATCAACGTTCATTCTTGTTAACAGAGATCAACCGAAATGATTACTTCGGATTATTTAATAATAACGTGCCTGTTATTGCCAAATAAAATCTGTTTTGTTATGCCTGTGTCTTTAGTATTCTATTTCGCACATAAACGTACCAATTCTATCCAACGACGTGCAATTACCACATTTAATTTGGACAGCAGATTGTTCGTTGCACCGAAGTTTTCAACGCTTGTTAAAACTAAAGAAAAAAAAAAAAAAAAAAAAAAAAGAAAGAGCAAAAAAAGAAAAGAAAAGAAAATACATTTTACGTTTATAATTACGAAATCATTAGATGCTCCTTGTGCAATGCGAAGCAAACTCGATTAAAGTTACGAGTCGGTTACTTCGGCAAAGCTTTCCCGCCGCTTAATTTACTACTGACATTAATTATTATTTCAATTAATTACGAAACGTTCGTAGCGCTCTTAAAGCTGTCCGGCTCTGGTTGCAACTGGCTCATCTTCCACGAACGTCATTATCAGTTTAAATTAGAAAATCCGCTAGAAAGTGTTTCGTAGAAAGAACTCGTAGGGAATTACCCGCACGAGCAAGGATGTGTTTCCTCGTTCAGATTGTAGTAAAACGCTCGGGGAACAAAATCTTTTTACTTCAACTCGAAACGAGAGCGATGAATGTGTGAAATCAGTGTAACATTCCACCGCGTAACGAGCGCACGTGTTAACAGAACAAGTCATGCCGTCGATCACTTTGAAAATTTAATTCTTCCTCCTAACCGTTTGTTGCAAATTTGTTTTGCACGCGATTCAATTTGTTGCATTTAATTACTGTATCGTGTGATTTTCGTGTTCCTGCTTAATTTATTTGATGCGTGTTTTTTTTATTTTAAAAGAGCAGTGTCACTACTGTTGGCTACTTTTGATTAAAAAGAAAAAAATGTTACCATTTCTATATGGGACAGACCTGTTGTATCTAATTTATCTCTTAATGGACACATAATCTACTAATACTATAATAATCATAAACTAGTAACTGAATAATTAAACAAAAATATTAATATTTTTTTTGTAACATGTTCGTATATTGTGTAAAATATGTGATTGAATGGTTTTTGAAATTTGTATTAACTTTCAGTTAATATTATTATTGTATATTATAAAATAATAATACTATATAATATACAATAATAATACTAACTGAAAGTTAATATATATATAATACTATATAATATACAATAATAATACTAGTTGAAAGTTAATACAAATTTCAAAATAGTATTTAATAATCCCCATCAGATAAAAATATAAAACACGAAATAAAATTAAATATCTTAAAGATTTATAACATAATGAAAATTATTATGACCTATGACCTCACTTTAGGATTAATTCAGTGTCAAAAACTTGTCAATTTCTTTTACTGACAATTTTCCCAAAAAGATTGCACGTGATGTTGTATCAGTGACAAACAGTACATTTCGAATGATTTCATTGAAAACAATTTATAGCAATTTACGTTGCATATGTGTTTTTTTTTTTTAATTTTCACATAAGATTTATAAATATTCGTAAACGCTTTGCTTCTATTATAAATAATCTTATAATAGATTACTTGTAAGTAATCACAATTATAATTAATTATAAGCAATCCTCTAATTGACGTAAATTACGAACAAAAAATGACTGTTTCAAAATAATAATTAATCTAAATTTTATCGAGAGTCTAAATCGATATTTACAACTGATTAATAATAAATACGATGGAAAAATTAATAACACGAGTGATTAATATCAAAAGTGAAATATAACGTGATATTATTTCACGTTACATTGTACAAAAACATGAAACATTTTGTTTCAACAACAATAATACTGAATCGCATGTATTTTACGTATATCTTCGTACATCCTCGTTTCAAAGCAAATGACAATTCTTAAAAATGATAACAATCAACCATATTCAAGGCATTATCTCGTCAGTGGCAACGTTCGTTTTTTTTTCATCGGATGTTTCACAAATCTACAAATAACAAAGAGTCGTTAATCACGCAACAAATGATACTCCACAGGAATAACCAGATTCAACCGAGCGGTAAATTGTTTCTCTCTCTTTTCTCTTTTCAAACAAAAATTTCCCAACATTTCCCCCCGTTTTTTTTTCATCGATATTTCCACAGCACCGATTGTTCCGTTTTCAACTGTACAAATTTCATCGTGCAACAGAGAAGCACCGCGCGCGCAATTAACCAGCTGCGCGTAATGAATATAAAATATAAAAAGTACCGGCGGATTATTCCCGGGAATCTGAAATCCCCGAGTTGGAGGATGAGTTTAACATTTCGTAATCTATTAGCATCAATCACGTGTCAGAAACGCCGGGTAAATAACATTATTCAGATACGTATCGCCGGCGCGAGTCGTCATAACAATTACCGCTCCCATTGAACTTTGTCCCTTCGTCGTTACAGCTTCATCAGCTTTGCACGCTGCGAGAGGATTTTAATTATTACACGCGCGCGCAGAAACGTATGTATGTATGTATGTATGTATGTATGAATGAACGCGCGCGTTCATTTGTTTCGTCGTTTTGTGCCGTTGTTCAACGTTGTTTGGAACGAAACTATTATACCTCGCCGCCCCTCCACCGTCCCCCTCCCCTCCTTTGTTTTTCATCGAACGAACAGAGTTTATCCTTTCTTTCATATTAATCATGCTGAATTATCTCGCCTACAACGAGGTGATACGGTGTTGCACGCTGTTTGCAAACGAGAAATGCATATTCTTGTTGCTACACGCTATGCGCGACCTCTCGCGCAATGTTTGTTTTCAAAATTGCTATGGCAAATTTAAAAAAAAGAAGAGAAGAAAGGAGAGAGAGAGAGAGAGAGACAAGATAACGAAAATAAATTAACTCGTGCAAAGTAGAAATACGAAAGGGTAAATAAATACGAGTGCCACGATCCTTTTGAATTTCAGGAACGTGAAAACGTGAAAGCGGGCTTTTTTTTAATTTGCTTTTGATTGTAAATTTTTACGGTGGAAAGTTTCGAGTGTTTGTAAAATACAGGTGCCAGTTTTGGCGAAGATGAAGACTTTTTTTTGCAACGACGAACAGATTAAATTGCTTTTGTGAAAATAATTTTCAATGTCGCGGAAAACTAGCAATGCTTTCTAAACAGTACAAAATCGAAGACTTCGAATGAAGTTTATTGTACTAGTTTGGTGCATTTCTGTCTGGTATATCTGAAAACTGAGAGTTTTAGATTCTAATTAATACTTTATTCAATTAATATAATTAATATTACTACTGAATCCTCTTTTTCATTAATTCTAAAATTAATTATCCAAAAATTAAATTTTTTTGTAATTTATTTATTCAAAAATTAGATTATATTTTTGCATGTATTATCTGATGAATCTCTTCGCCCTCTATAAACAAATATTACACTGTTTATATTCTGAAGCTATTATTTATTATTAGAAAACTTTGCAAATTCATGCTACGAGTATAGTTTGAAAAATAGAACGTAGATAGAAAATATTTTTATCTAGAAACGAGGGGAATTGCAAGTAGTATCATATTTTGGACTAGTATCTATATAGAAGTAGTATCTATATAATTTTACGTGCTATAATCTGTTCATTTTCTGCATTTTCAAAATTTCCATAAATACACAAGAATTTGTAGTAGCTACAATTATTAGTATTTACCAGATATTTGTTTCGATGTATTAGCGAATATTATTGGTAACTATTAAACTGATGTAGTTTGGTATGACTGGAGAAGAAATGATAGAAATTAAAATTTTAAATGACAATCGTAAAATTGAAATTCAATATATAAATAATTATAAAATTTATATTCAATATATATATAATAGTATATTGAAATAATATATATATATAATGTACATATCGTATATAATTTTATATGATTTTATTATTTTATTATGAAATTATAATATAAATCTGTAAATTACAAAATCGAATAAAGAACTACTATATTTTAAGACGGAGCTAAGTGGCGGCCTGGCGAGTCCACTGCATCGATCTCCCCACTTTCGCTCAGTAGCGAAATCAATAAACTGAAAGAGTGGGGCTCGTGCACGTAGAGGAAACTTCAATGTAGTGGAGAGATCGATGCAGTGGAGGGGATAGCGCTAGCGATGAGGAAAGTAGGGGCAAGAGCCGCCAGTTAGCCGGCTCTGTCTTAAAAAAATATAAAATAAAAAAATAATAATTCGATGATGCACAGTATACAAACAATAGAAAACTTGTCGTTTTCAAGCATAAGGACGTTGTGCGTATTTTACAAGTGTAACCAATATATCGTTATACAATGGTGAAAGAATTAATTATAATTATTACAATTAAATTATTTATTTTCCTAAAGTCATGTTACACGAATGACTACACGTTGAACAAAGTTCTTGCGGAAATTAAATTTATCTTTATTATGAATCAAACCCTACATAATAATAATACGATTTGAGGTTTTAAGTTTGCCTGGAGCTAAATGCACAATTAATCTCGTATGACGAAAACAATGCGCGCAACTTAATTAAATTACTAACTAAATCTACAATCGAAACCGCGTGTATGAAGTTTCACAATGTGCGTATGGTTCTTTGAATTAGTATTATGTAATATCGTAGTTGTGCGTGGGTCCAAAACATCGCGATCAAATAGCTTTCAAAACGCGACAAAAAGTTGCGATGAAGTTATTGTTCATTTGTCATTTATGGTTTATTGCCACAATTGGAACTGATTGTCAATTTTATTATCTTAATGCAGCGTATCGTTTACGCTTTTGTAATATTATTAATACAACGTTATTAGTCAGAGTTCATTTTTTTGTTTTTTCTTTCTTTCTTATCGAGAGTCAGCTATGACTTATGGATTAACTTTAATCTGATTTATTCCAGTCATGTTCGGTTCGTTTGCATGCTCCTTTCAGGTCGTAAGTTGAGTTATAGGGTGTAAATAGCTGTGATGCGCTAACTAGAAATTCTAAATGTCCTGTTCTCCGTTATGACTTTATGACTTCTGAATTTATGTTCGTAACGGTTTCCAACGGTACGGAAAGAAGCTGTCAGCAGACACTGATCCGCAGCTGGTAAAAAATTCATGCGTGGTCAAAACGGAGGGAGAATGAAACGGTAATAACTGTAAACGCTAATTAGGATAGTAATTCCACTTTAAAATGACAGTTTGACGCCTTGGCAATGAGAAAGAACGCAACGCACGTTGATTAAAAAATTCTCTCAACAGCAAATTCAATTCAATTTCAAGTAACATAACTTTATATATATTTATTTATTTGTTACATTCATGTATATGTATGATCCATTCATTATATTATTTATTACACACATAATTGATATTATATCCATTTATTTGATTATACGATTAATTTATTATATTATTTACTTCATATTTATTCATTATCATTCGCTGTGTATATAAATATGTATTTATATTTATATTTATTTCAATTTCGACTTCACGATCATAAAATAGCACCTGATTTACACATCAGTGTATTAACCATTAACAATTAAGTACTCGTTTAATATCTAAGTAATGTCGCCTCTATTCATGCTTTCCCGCATTTCACTCACACTTCAGCCTGTATTTCTTAACACCAGCTATATTACATTTACGTTTACATGTACTCTCTATATTTGTATTTTATCCTGTTACCTCTTTTCTTTCTTTGATTCCTTATTCATTCTTTCATTCTTTCTTTATCTCTCTCTCTCTCTCTCTCTCTTCTCTCATCCTCTCTCATTCTATCTTGCAATATTTCTTCAATGCTCAACTTTATCCTTCCTAACTCTAGAATAAATTTTTATATTGTGATGTATGCAATTCTAGCAGTGCATACTGTCGTATTATAGATGGCACACTATATAGTAAATAGACTGCGAACTTTCTTTAAACTATATATCTTCGATAATACAAATAATGAGATATCGGTAGAAAATTATATTGCACACTAAATATTATAAGAAGAACTGTGTTTTTATATATTTTACGTATTTTCTCATGTTGTTTGAATCCTGCGTACTTTGAAATTTGCCAAGCACAAGTGCATAAAAATCCGCAGTAATAAAATGTAATGTCAGTGTAGAAGTTCCAAAGTGGTAATAATTATTACAACGTAACAGTTACAACAGACGAAATTTCTAATTTATGTGCAACGAAATATACCATATACATAGAGGAAAATGTATTCAGTATAATTCGTAGTAATATATTGTAAGTCCTAATCGAACGAAGTAAATAAAGTAACAAGTAAACAGAAAACAAATTATATGGATATCGTGTAATTTATTGTTGTTATTGTCATCTTGCTAGAATCACTCTGCCATTGTCCGTGGACAGAAATGACCTGACCTACTTTCAAAGAAATTGATTGCGGGAGAAGAAAATGGGTCAATAGTATAAGAATATTATTCGAAGGAGACAGTAATAGGTCAAAATGGTCTTCGACAGATCGCATTAAATGAAGGAAGATTCCATAACGACGAGCACGATTGAGAATTTTGTGGAAAATTTCCTTTTCTATGAAGATGAAACCCTTTGAATTTGAAAATAACAAGTTTCCACTTATTGCTTTTTACGTACAAATTAATATTTGATAAGATATGTGTTTATTATTTTTATTATTATTATTGTATCATTCCAGATCTCGTACAATTGTTATATAATAAAAAAGCTGAGGATCTAATTTAAACGCTAGTGTCACTAAACGTTTATACATTTCTCTTTTAGAAAACCAAACATCGTTTTCGGTTGCAACTATTAATTTAAAAATTTCAAAAATTTATTTGAACGCGAGATCATTGACGTTAGAATAAAGATATATTCATTCAATAGTTATTTTATTATTTTTACTGTTACGTGACTTTAAATCTTGTGCAATTTTTTTTATAAAATAAAAAATCTAAGAAATTTACTTCAAACTTAGCCATATCATATTAAACACTTTTATTTACATATTTTTCTTTTAAAAAAACTAAACATCATTTTCAATTGCAACTAGTCAATCTATCAATTTAAAAATCTCAAAAATTTATCCAACGTGATAACGTTATTCATAAACGTTGGAACAAAAGTAAGGTAACACAATTTAATAATTGTGCAGTATCTAGTAATTTAAAATAATTTCAACGAGAAATGAATATTCAAGTTATATGTTGAAAAATTCAGATAAGTGCATTGTAGTGTATTTTATGGAAACTATTCGCGTTACTAGTTCCTGGCGTTTTTCTCGCAAATGATAGATTTGATTAGATAAGGTTTCATTATTCTTTGTACCCAATGCAATCAATTACTTTTATATCAATAATTTTCTGTGCAACACGATGGCCTGAATAGATTCTTTTCATTTTACCACGCGGTTTTTCGCGCAGTGACGAAGCCATAAATGTTTTTGATAGCTACGCTCTCTCTTTTTTTTTTTTTTTTTATTACTATTATACTACAGCGGTTTTAACAAATGACTACACGAGAGTTAAAGCTTTTGTTAAAATACGAAAATTACGTGAATATTTTATAACGTAACATTTATTAGTAGGTGAAGTCATAAAACTGTTCTTAGTATTTTTCTATGTATATTTAATTAAATTGAAATTGCAATTCCAACAAATGTAACAATACCTCGAAGATTTCAATACTCTTGAATATTTTCACCCGGAGATAGCGGATATAAAATTCATAAAAAGAGGAATTCAATGATATCAAATATTGAGTTCATTTCCAGATGCTAATTATAACTATTTATTAATCAATTAGTTGTCAAAAAATATAAAAAAAGGTCATAATTTTCAATTCAGAAATACATTATTTATAGGTATTCCATGTAACATGATTGAAAAATTGCTGAAAAAGAATTGAAAACGTTTTCTAACTTAAGAAAGCTTCGCATTAACTGTTGAGAAAGAAGCACTTGTTCAATGTGTATATTTTGTGAAAGAGTCATTTCTTCAACGAAATTAGTTCTATTATTTAAAAGAGGAATTTATTTCAATTATAATAATTGAATTGACTCGTAAGACAGTTGGACAGAAGATTTATGCGTATTATTTTATTAAAAGAAAAAAAAAAAATTCTGATGTAACTTATGAGGGATCTCACTGTATTCACATTAGTGATGGACAGAAAAAAGTTTAATCCTTTCGCGGCGATTCTTGAAAAGCGTCAATTTTAATACAATTCTCAGACACGTTCGTTGCCACCGATTTTTCGCCGCATGATGTTTCAATCCTATTTTTATTTACAGAATACACTAGACGAAGTTAGAACACGCTAAAATGCAGGACACTCTGTATGTAAATAGACTTTACTATCTCCGTCACATCTTGACATACCAACTCCCCCGAGCATTATGTGCGAGCATGTAATTTCCTTAAAACACTTCGCTTACAGAGACTAAACCTCGAACTATTTGATCGAAATAGATTAGGAAGTTCGAATAAGGATGCAGAAACGAGCTAAGGTTAGATACAAGGATAAGCGCATGAATATGAATTAATTCGTTTCGCGCGCCTTCATCGCGTTACACATTTGATAACGTAATAGAGGGTACGTCGAAAGTGTTCCGCGGCTAACGTCATACGACAGATTCGAGCATGTTCGTGTACTCTCGGCAAGTTCGCGTCATTTAAGGCAGAGGCGGCGAACTTCTTCCCCGCACGAATTACTAAGTCAGTCAGCCGGTTCCTACACCATGAAAATTAATTCCCACTCTGTTTTATAGCCGGCCGTACAACCTACTTTCTTCTTCAATTGTAGCAGCTGCACTAAAGAATTTGTTAGGTATATACCTAATGCGAGTATCGTGGCGGCGACACGCTCTCAACGCAGTGGAGAGATCGATGCAGTGGAGGGGATAGCGCTAGCGATTAGGGAAAGAGTGGGGGACGGCTCGCGGTCCGCCAGTTAGCCACCTCTGACTTAAAACGTTACGTACACCGACCAAGTTGAAAAAATTCTATTCTTTCGAATTCTTTCTATAATACTCTGGAATAATTTAGAAAATAATCAACTCGGAGTTTTCGCCGGCATCGAATAGCAACCAAAAGTAGTCTAATTTTAGAAACTTTGGAAAGAAGCTTTTAAACTGCAGTGTGTCGCTTGTGTCGCGTTAAAAACAGAAAAAAGAGAAAAGTGTTACGCTGCGTGAAAATAGAAAAAGGAGCAATGCAGGCTCGAAAAGGTCAAAATCGACCGATTTTATTAACTTGGCACGCTGATTTGTGACGACGAGAGCGAGACGATCAGAACGAAGCATGGAGATATATAATATTACGTTGAGGTAAATAGACTTCTACGCTTCGTTCTAGCATCGTCTAGCTCTCATCGTTGCAGTGTGTTCGTCACAAATCAACGTGCCAAGTTTTATTCGACCTTTGGCCTCTTGGAGCCTGCATTGCTCCTTTTTTGGCAGCTGCGTCCCGCGCATTGGCGCAAACCGATCGCTTCTCTATCGACTCCTTTCCGTGAGGCAAAGGTATATTGATCAGATTAGGTAATATATAGTTCGTTTTGTCTTTGACAACGACACGTGCGACTTTACCGTGTTGGATGCAGTCGGCAGTTCCTGTACGAGGTATTTGAGTATGTTATGCTTCAATTTATCGCAAAATGTATTGAGCGTAATATATCGTAGATGATACTATATACTGATATACTAATGCAATATAATATACTAATATAGCATAACACTGCGTTTTATGGTGTTGAATATATACATTATATATGTATACCCGTGATGTTAACATAATATTAATATACACGTAGTATTGATGCATTATAATATACATGGTATAATGTACTATATTATAATATGGCATAAGGTTGCTTTTTGTGATAAAGTTTAATTGACTCAAATGATAAAACTATAAAATATAATATATTAAAATTTATATAATGTAACTATATTATAACATGATATATAATATAAAGTTACATTTTATTAAGTTTAACTGGCTCAAATAACAAAGCTCATATAATACAGTATATATATATATATATATATATATAATGTAATATAATAAAATTATGTATAATCTAATATTACAGTAACATCGTATTATATTATATTAATATAATACAATACAATATATAATGTAACATAATAAAATTATGTATAATCCAATATTACAGTATTGTATTATATTATATTAATATAACAATGAAGAAATATTTTAAATTCTACAAAAAGGAAAATCCAGAAATCATGTGTACACGTTATATCCGTGTAGCGAATGTTTCAAATGAACGTTAAATTCACTTCGTAACCTCGCGGGGAAGTAATAAAAGAGGGGGAGAGGGAATTCTAATTCTCTGCGACTTTGATCCGCGCATAATGGAGTTTGAATATCCAAGAAACTTCAAATCAGAAAATTACGCTCGCCGAGATTCGTCCAGCAATTTCCGGCGATCGCCGACGAGTGTGCCCCTCATGAAAATCCAGGTGCCGAGTCTTATTGGAATTGGCGAACGATCGCGACTACGTTTCGATATCGTTCCGCAATTTATAAATCGAGCGGAAAATGGCAGAGCTTTCCGAATAGAAGTTTCTCGACAAATTCCGCAACCGATGGCGGGGAGAGTATCGAAAGAAAATTTTGTGTAACCTCGACGCCTGAGGGTTGGATTGTGCAGCGCGTTTTCCCGGGTCAAACTTTCATTTCTTCCTTCAAGTCGCTACGAAATCACACGAATATACACACTTTACGCACCATGTTAACCATTTTCCAATAATTGCGCGTTTCGTAAACAATATGATTGATTTTTGTGAGTTTCAGTACAAGTGCAATATACGAGAATGGAATGGTGAAAGATGTAAAGAATATTGTTGATTAATCGAAGAAAAGCTTATGCAACGCGCGAATGAACTTTCAACGCGAAGTATTAATTAATTAATCGACCATTTGGTGCACCTAGCAAGTGCATCTTCGATACACCGTAAAATTCGTATCACGAACGCGAAGATCGAACCGGTACATTTAATACGGAACATTACGCTTTTTACCTGTGTTACGGCGTATGCTCAGTTGATACAGTAACGAAGAAAAGTTTAAGACGACCTATCCTCTTGATTACGGTATTATGATCCTTGTGGTATTATTACATAAACGATTTTTTTTTTTTTTTTTAGAATTTTTACAATTTTTCAATTACAATTATAATCAGAATTTTGCAATAACGAATGACTAAAGACTCACTCAGTTTGTGAAAATTTAGAGAGAAATCATTAGTTTTCTTTTTTTTTTTGTATTGCTTATAATACCTCACGATCAGAATGTAGAAAAATTTTTCTGTAACTGTGAAACGTGTTACGAGTTATTTGTCACTGAATGTTCGTGAGAAAAATGTACTTTTAAATTTTTATTCGTTGCTATATGTTCCTCTGATTGTATGCTATGTATTCTGTGATATTAACTTGCCAAGTTAATATCTTTCGGTGTTAGATGGAATCTTATAATTTATATATGACTTTTTACTATATTTTTAGATATGATTACTAGTTAGCTAATACATATTAATATTATTATTATTATATAATGTAGGTATACATTATAACAGGTAACACATATTAATATTGCAATAATATTGGACAATAGTGCAAATCAGTGATTTGATTATTTCATATATTTTCTGAGAAAAATGCACGTTGACAAAAATGGACATAAAATAATAGTAAAACAGAAATTCAATTTATTATAAAATTTCTTAATAAAATTAAAATAAAATGTCCAGAAATTAAGTTTGATGATAAACGAATTGATAATGTTCAAGGTCGAATTATTAATCTAATTAATTCAATAATTACTATAACATGTATAAGAAATTTTTGAGAACTAAATGTTTTAAAAAATCAATTGGGAAATTGATTAATAAATAAATAAAAAATCTTAATCATAATGATAATGATATTGATAAATTAAATAAAAAATGTCTTGTTAAGGAAAAAATATATGCAAATTATCTAAAAAAAATTCATAAATGAGAAATATTAATCTTAAAAAAATTATTATATTAGAAATTGATTTTATTGATAAAGAGAATTCTTTAAATAAAATCAAAATAAATTTATTAAATGATATATTAAATCGCGAAGGAATTAATCAATAATTGTTAGAAAAAATAATTTGTGACATTCAATTAAACTGAAAATTGTAAACGAAATAAATTTATGGATCAAATCTTCCGAATTAAGATTAATTTCATTTTAATATAAATTTTTAAATTTAAATTTATTTATATTTAATTTCGCCGTTTTCACTGCGATTGTAACTCCTACCAAATCAAAGTTCACCGTAGCCAACGGGTTAACGGCAACCGTTCTCTTCGAATGTCGTGAAAGTGCAATAACTGAGTAATTAAACCAAGGCCATCGATAAAATCAAACCTTTTTCTAATCTAATGTTAGGAAAGTTACAAACGTGTCGTTCAAAGTTCAATAATATCATCGTCGTGACGCGATATCTTTTTGTTCGACAAAAAAATCTTGGTACATCGGTTTCATCGCGACGGAATAGCACACGGATGTTTAGCGGACGATTCGCGAATGATTCTTGCCTAATCACGGGAATCCTTTGTTTTTGTGGGAAACAATCAGCGACGAGGGAAAGAGAGGGAATGGCATTCAATTGAAGTAGATCAGGAACGTGGAAGTGGTGCACGTGGTAATCGGCCCGAGAGAGATTTGTTGAAACACCAGCATCGACCACTGGAACGCATCGTCGGTATCTTCCTCGCTCATCATTTGCAATTTTCTTTCGACGTGCAGTTACTTTTCATTAGCAGCGTCGAAACACACACACACACAGTCGGTTATCAGGAAATTGACTTTCACGATCGATCGGAATTGTTAACTTCATCGCGCTGAAGTGGTTCTGAGGCTCACCCCGGAGAAGCGAGGACGATTATCCGCGATCGTCGGAACACTCGCCACACGATCGAGAAAATTTTTCGTCGGTATCTTCTTCGTTTATCATTTCGGTTCACTCACAGTGGACTTGCTTGTTTGTTCATTTTTCTTTGGCAGCAGCTGTATGTGTTCCATATAGTGTTATATATATATATATATATATATATATATATATATATATATATATAGAGAGAGAGAGAGAGAGAGAGAAAACACTATATGAAACATATATAGCTACTGCCAAAGAAAAATTTATATATATATATATATATATATATATATATATAGAATACTATATGAAACATATATAGCTACTGCCAAAGAAAAATTATATATACTACATACATAGAACACTGTATGAAACATATATAACTACTGCCAAAGAAAAATTTTATGTACTACATACATAGAACACTATATAGTTACTGCCAAAAAAATTATATATATATATATATATACACACACACACATATATATCAGGAAATTGGCTTTAATCGATTAAGAAAGTTAACTTGGAAAGGAGCGTTATTTTTGAGGTTCTTGCCTGCATGTTTCTCTCCTTTTCGTTTTCTTTCCGATGGATTCTTCGGATGGACTCTTGTAATAGAAAAACCTCGTGATGAAACGCGTTATTTAGAGCACCGTTCAGAGGCATGTCCACTTGCTTTGGTCTATTTCGTTATCCGTTTAGCAGCAACGGTATTTGGATTCGTGAATTGTTTATTAGATGTACCGCTTGCTGCATTTTTTTTCTGGAAACTTAACCACGCATTTGCAACACTAAAAAATTGCAAGATTAAAACCTTTTGAAAGACTGCAATAATTTTCCTTCTGTACTATTTTTACCAATATGCACAAGCTGCGGTTGGAAATTATATGCAATTTTTCGAAATTATCACGTACACGAGTGGAGTAAAATTTCTCGCTCGGAATAGATTACGACTTGAAATATTTAAATTACTGTCAATCAATTAAAATTTTACTACAAACTGGATACTTTTATACAGTATTGCGAGCGTTGTTGGTATTCAGTTTTTAAGACGTGATGCTCGATTGATCAAGGAAACCAGGATTGGGTGAATTTTATTTGAAACAAAGACAAAAGGTAACAATTTGGAACAACGAGTCATTATCAGTGATTTGTCCCTTTTGTTGAAAAAGTTAGTAATTTCATTACGTATCAAAGTCAAACAAATCGTGAATAACATTTTATTTGATTCACCGATTCGTCGAAATTAAATGACAGACAATCCGAAAAGTTCGTAGAACAGAATCAAAAATTAAATTTGACAAGTGAACAGAAACGTGCTCAAAATATATAAATATATAGTATATAATAAATATAAATATATAAATATATAGTATATAATAAATGTAAATATATAAATATATAATATATAATAAATATAAATATATAAATATATAATAAATATATTAAAAAAAGGAAATCCTGACAATTAAATTACCGAGTCATTCGCTGTAGAAATCATTCACTTGTTCAAATAAATTGACGTGGAATTACTTCAAGCAATGTCGAGCCAAACATAAGTAAGTTTAACATTTTTCAAATATTTTCAAATATTTATGTATTACAATATCTCTTATATCATTATATATCTATCGTTTCTCAAACATTCTATTCAACTTTCTTCTCATTCAGCTCAAGTTTGATCTGATATTGATAAGTGAAACTCAAAGTTACGAGATACGAATTGTTTGACGGCCATTATAAACAGCATTAACGACGTTTGCTTGTAACCGAATCAGTTGAATGGCGAGGAATATGCTAGCTGGAAGGAACGACATAACGATACCCCATCTAATTTAATTTTCCAAAATGCCCGGAAGCGGACTAGCTGTTTCAGCGGGCCGAACTTTGAAACTGTCATTAAAATTTAACATGGTACAGAAAATGGTACCTTCTACGCCAACGGCGGCTTTGATATACTGCATGGATCTTGATGTCTGTCGTGCAGGGAACTATCCATCATTAATGAAAATTCATCGTGCGATCGTCGTTGGTTGCTATTTTATTATTTAGGCAAAATTCAACTTCGACAATTTCGAGGTACTAGGTATTCCCTAGAAGGAATTTCACAATATTTACGGTAAAATGGCAATTTTATTCGTGCATCGTATTTATTTTTAATCAGTCAGAATATGTGTCGAAGAAAAAACAATTTGGACTTCTTATTGACACTAGAACTATCAAAATGGTCAAAATGACCACTTGATTATTTTCGTCGGTACATTAGATATAATTTTATAAATATTTTAGATATTTTATAGATGTAAAACAGTATGTTTTTTTGGAGAATGATCTTTTGTAAAATACATAAATAAAAACTTGTGTACCCTATTGTTTTCTGTTTCTGCTACTTTAACGCCTCTGATGGAAATTTTGTACTCTAAACGTTCTAGCGTAGCTCTAGCGTTAACTGTACAATCTTCGTTATAATTCAATGCATTTAACACTAGAACTGACCATCAGGTTGGTCAAAATGAGCAATTTGTAATTTTTTTCTAGATTTACGATGTTGCGTTTTCAATGATTTTTATAAAATGCACGAATGAAACAACTAAAATATAAAAATTTATAAATAGAAAATATCAAGGAAATTTGAGTGCAAGGAATAGGGGAAGGTTTACAATACAATTAAGGAACATGAGCTGTTATTCCTGCCGTTTTATTTTATAAAAATCATTCAGAACGCAACATATATTGTAAATCTAGAAAACTGCTTTTAAAAAAATGTTATAAATTGCTCATTTTGATTACTGTGGTAGACCTAGTGTTGAATAAGTTAGTTATATAAAGTGTTCTAAAGTTTAGTGGTCAGACTTCGCCATTTTTAGTGTTCCACAGACAAATATCACGTAACAAAGCTCATAAATGCTTCTTTAAAAAGTTATAACAATTACTGTATATAATTGGTCATAGAAATTTAGATCTTACATAGCTTAATTTTGCAATTTTTTATTTAATTTAATACTACTATTCATCTACAAACAATACACTGTGCAAAAGAGAAAAAAATTAAATATGTGTCCTTAAATTTTCGTAACTATTAAAAGAAAAATGAAACCTTTTTAATGTTCCCCATGCGTCCTGATGCAATATCAAATCTCATTTTCTTACTTCGATTTGTCAAAATCGTTCAATCGAAGTCGACGAAAGGAACGAACATGGCTTTTTATTTCTACGGATTTCGATCTTCATCGTCTTGCCATGCCCCATTAAATTTCGAATGAGAACAGAAAGAAAGAAGGGAAGAAAGAACGAAGGTAGGAGAATGAGGGACTTCGGAAAAAGGTCAATGGGTCGCTGCAGAGAGCTTTTTTCCCCGAGATTTAAATGTTACCGGATATTAAACTGGTCGGACGGAATATATAACCTTGCTCTTGGAAAATGTCAAATCGTTTGATTTTAATACCGCGCCAGTGTCAGTTCCAAACAGTTTCTTGCGTATACTTCTTCCCGAAGTATTACTCTGGCGAAATTCTTTTCTTCGACCGTTCTTCCCTTCAACAACCTCTCGAGTAGCTCCTCGCGGGAAACTTCGCGGAAATCACATTCAATTTCACCTTTCGGATCTTCCGGGGGTACCTTCGTACACCCTTCTCGTCCGTTTTTCTTTTACTTTACTTCTCGTTTTATTGGACGTTTGAAAAAATTAAGCACCGGATATATACGAGTGGAAAAGTTGAGCGAATCGTTCTCCACGACGTTCAGAGAACCGAAGGATTCTCAAACAATGGGAGACATTATTTAACTGTACGCGCGAGAAGAATTTCCGAACGGAGGGGACTCCGCGATGATTAATCGTGAAAATTCTCGTTTGAAATCCCTTGTCAACTGTTTCATGTTCGAAATAATAAAAAATTCGAAGGGAATCTGTTTCCTCTATGATTTATTGGCATATTCGTTTAACATTAGAGAACTCACACGTATACGCGCGAAACATTTGTTTACTAGTGAAAAGGGACAAAATTGCAATGATATCACAGAGAACATTAAAGAGCTTTTTATATTTTGTACAAATTTATTTATGTTTGTATATATCGTATATCATATCAGTAATTGGACCGCGGTAATTTTATGCAAATTCGTATTTTTTGTGATTACGATTTTATAAAATTGCGCCGAGATAGACAGTTGTTGTATTTAGTAAATTTGTAACGAGCACAGTAGAACTTCGTTTATACGAACTCTAATTGTTTCAATCATATTTTAGCCAATGTCCGATTAAATGGATTCTTGCTGGTTCAGTTCTCATTTATTTGCTGTTGATGACTCATGTGAAATGAAAAATCAGCAGCAAAGGGAAGAATCCTCCAGTTGGATAAATTATTTGTTTCCCAACAAGCTCATAAATGTGGAATACTGATGTCTTCTTTTTCATGTATATTTTTGATTATTATTATGTTCTTGTCTATTCAGAGTGTTTTTCTTCCGTGTATATAAAAGTACGCAGTCTATTAACAATTATAATATACAATATATATTAAATTGATTATAACACGTATTAATCGAAAAGTTATATCAAACTAATTGTAATTATAATTTATAACATGTATATTTTATGTCTGTATATTTTGAAAAGTGAATTCGTTCACTTTGATAGTTCGTATTTAGATAAGTTGTTAATATTGCATATTCTTTCTGAGCTCTTTTTAATTAAAAAGAATTGAACTTGCGTGGAGATTCATTATATATAATAGATATTTTATTTCATTTTCACGCCTTCAAATTTTTCATAAACAGATAAAAATCAACGGTCTAACGACTGTAAGTCACAGCGATACTAGTATATAATACGAAAATAAAAATTCAGCATATGCTGAATATACCATCCCATTGATTCAATTATAATTAATTTAAAACTTAAATTGACTAATCATTGTACTAATTATCCTAGTGTTAATCCATCGAGGAAATTTTCAATTTTACGCAACTGTAGACTTTAACTAGAAGAAATAACGATGATCTTTGGAAACAAAATTTTTTCGTAAAATTATGAAGAAAAATTGGACAATAAACTGTTAGTTCTTAAAGAGTATAAGTTCTCAAACTGGCTGAAACTTAAAACATTATTGCAAGAGAGCATAGAGAAAGGAGAAATCACGTACGCGCTGTAACATTTTTGTGTGAAGAAGAGATCGAACCTATAGATAATTCTGACGACCTTATGTCGTTAATCCTAAGGATCATACGTATTTGTTGAAGACTGAGCAAATAGGTTGCTTGCCTTAATTGGAAATGAGAACAAGTTAAAAAGAAACGCGCGAGTGGCGCATCGCTGGAAGTCATTTTATTTTTAACGAGATGATATGTCACCGTTCACACTATAGAAATTCTCCGAGACCAATTCTCGTGTGAGAACATCCTACTTCCGAACCGTGTCTAGCACACTTACCTCGATTAAATGCTCCTTTAGAGTCCGTTGGAGACACGCGAGTGACTCAAACCATTTACATAGACAGTTAAGTAACGTTAAACATCGTTGTTTATAGCTTATAATACACGCAATGCCCCAGTTTTCACGGAACAATAACTGGGAGTAAAATCACTTGAGCGAGTGACTTCAAGTCCAGAAGATACCGTACATATGTACATACGTCTTTCATTTGATGCTTCGTTTTCGAGAGAATCAGGTACGAATTGATTAATTACGTACTCGGTGTGAACGATCGGCAATTAACCTCTTGCGATGGAATGACGTGCCACGCACGTCGAGAATTTTTTGTCCCAAAATTGCAATATTCTCTCAGTTTCAAGTATTATTTAAGCATAACCCAGGCAAAACAAATAATAAATAAATTTATTGCTTCTGAATAATTTCTATCCAGTGATATTACACCGACGAGATCAAAAGGAAAAGAAAGCGACGAATTATTGTATATGGTCACTCGTTATGGTCCGCGATCAGTTGCCAGCGGAAGTGGTTAAGTAAAATAATGATGATGTATAGTAATAAGTAGAACGATGATGAGGTGTAATAAAGGTGTAAATGTTGAAGTCAAGTAACAGATACCTTCGTTTCCAATTCCAAATAATAAAATTCATTCGCTTTTCTGATATATTAACTAAATATTATACATTAACTAAATATTTAATATTTAATATAATATTTAAATATTTTATATTATACATTAACTAAATATTTAACTAATATTTAACTAATACTTAACTAATATTTAATAAAATATTTAACTAATTATAATTTAATATGATAAAATGCAAATGCACAATTATTTAAATAAATATTTATTTCAATGGTATCCGAAATTATTGAGATTATTGAAATATCATCTGATTCAGACGTATGATTATTTAAACGCGTGATTCAATGTTATTTTTATGTAATTTCGCGTTCGTTTATTTGAACGAGCAAATGATTTTTCTTTAAACTATTTGATCGTCAAGTGAAATAACGTATAACTGCTTCAGCCTCTGCAATCATTCGTTATTTTAACTCAAATAGAAAAAAAAAAAAAAAAAAAAAACGATTCGTGTCCAAGATAAAGTCACTTCTCCGAAAATGATTTTTCACGCAGAACTACTAAATTGTGAATTGTTATTTTCTATCTTTACATCGGATAAAACTTGCCCGATCCTGATTTGATTAACGCTCGAATCTGATACGTATCTACGTTTTATTCTCAATAGTTTCGAATCTCTTTCGTCGAATCGCAAATAAAAAGTGTTCGACTTTCTGACAAAAAAAAAAAAAAATTCGAAAAGAAATACTATTTGCAGTCGATCTTCATCTTTTTTTCCTTCCCGTTTGTCTAATTGCTCTATCTGTTTTTTAGAACAAGTCAATAGCAAAAGTGATGGGCGTGTATCGTTCTAAGAAGATATATATTCGAATGTAACTCCAGCTATTTACATTCACGTACATGTATATATATATATATATTCGCGGGATTCGTTGAAACTTTTGAAAGGAAAGCTATTTGAAACTGTGTAACGTGTTGAATATAAATGCGTTCGTTCGGTAAAATGTTATGAATCAGCGGCTAACCAGGACGAATGCATCATAGTGCTGACCCAGGGAAAATGATCCCCAAGTGGAGGCAATTTATTGACACACGAGCCGAATAGAATCGGTTGCTCGATTTTATAGAAAATTATTTTGATTCGCGTACGAAATTCGAAAGATAAGATATTTCAACTGATCGAAAGAAGATTACAAAACTTACAACTTACGAAAAAATTAGTGAAAAAATTGTCCAAAAAAATGGACAATTTATATTTGTGGTGGATATATCGTCTGTATAATTTGACGAAGTTTCCTTTTTATTTATAAATGAATAAGATTAAATTACGCGCACGAAATAATAACATATTATTTTTAATATGTATTAAACTTTAATATAAAATTTTTGATATACATTAAAATTATTATTTTTAACACATATTATCATGAACATCATGAAACAGTTGAAGTGACTTGTTTTATTCAATCAAACTTGTTGCATCGAAATTACATAAAATTTTTGTTAGTATTATTAGTTAAATATATTACATATTTAACATATTACATAAAAGACTGTATGTAATTTTTTTTTACTTTGTATGTAACATAAAAATATTTTGTATAATACATTTGCAATGCCAATTATAATTCATGTAATTCAAGTAGAAGAAACATGCGCAATTAGATAATATAGAATGTTCAATAATTGAAGCGTTCGTAATTATACGATCAAAACATCGTTAGATAATCAACATAATGAATGTAATCAATATGATGATTACGAATTTATGAATCCTCTGATATTTTTTTTTGTAACAGCAAAATTGAAAAAATGAAACTGATGATATAGTCAAAATAATTTCACTTTTTTCACACAAGTGACTTTCGAATTACCACTATAAAAATGTTATAGTTCTTCATCATTTATGAAAATTTGAATCGTTGATCTTCATTATTTGGCCGGTATTGTGTTACTCTTTGTGATTCACATGGCGCACATTCGCGTTATGAATTTTATCTGGACTATCATTGTGAACAAATGCATGTTGATCAGGTGAGAAGTGCGTTAATTAACAAAATGGCACTTCTAATTAAGGAAATAATATTTAGGAAAGCTAAGAAAAAGCGAAATTTGTTTATTAATAATTAAACATGTAGACACGTGTCATAAATCTAGTACTAAAGCTGAATTAAAGGTCGAAATATATATTTTATATACTCGAGAAACGATAATGACAGAATTTAAATTATTCATTGAATAAAAGAACATTTATTTCTGTAAAAACTCGATAAATCAGTTGATATCTCGCTTGAACAAAGCCATTCGTGCTAGCTAGTACATGTTTCGAATAAATAAAAATAATTCACTCGAAAATGTATCTCTTTCATTTTCCTGTTTCTAAAAAGAGGCTTTTTTTCTGAGTAAAATTTAATTCCACGCTGTGGTCGTAAATTTAACAGTTTCACGTACGAACAAACTAATATATTTTGAAGACGTATTTGCTTTCTCAACGTTTAATCGATGATGTGAAATTATATAAACTTCGAACAATCCAAAATATTTGTTTCGAAGAACATAGAAAATACAAAATGCAGGCTTTTAAAAAATATAAATTTTAAACATGTGCAGTGTAGAAAAAAAAAAAAAAAATGTTTGTCCGTGGTTATCATAGATGAATTCTACACCTTCGATTTGATGGACGTGTAAAGAACCTGCATCAAAATTGACCTCGACCTTGAATGTTATGATCAAATTTTCTTTTTTCCTTTTTGCATTGTATTCTACTTATCACGAAGATAAAACTTTTCCAAGAAATCTAAGTTCTTTTGTAAAATGGCAAAAAAGTTTCTTGGTCATTTAACACTGCGTTCTAACCGCGACTTTATCATTATGGACGCGCGGATGTCTATATTACGTGATGTTTATATTTCGAATAATGTTAACAGTTAGTTTTATCATTTGATTGATGATTCAGACTCACACTGATGCTACAACTATGATAAATCAAGTGTTAGTGAAACCTAATACGAAAATTACGTAAAATAGGCGAAATCTACGCCACAGTCCAGAACCATAAAGTCGCTGTTAGCACGCGCTCGCATTGTTAGGTGATTACGAAACTTTTACATTGTCTACGTACCAATATTTATTGTTATCAAAACGACAGTCTTAACTCTTAAACTACTCGACGACATCAAGTATCAAAAATATATAAAAAAAGAAAAAAAAAAAACTGTTCAATTACAGTTAGCAAAATTTACTGCGCCCAGAAGGAACACGTTCAGGCGACTGTTCACAGTCATCGATGGACGGCGGCTGTAAATTTGAATGCACGCGTCGATGCACACGTTTTCAGCCGGTGCCCTCCCCTTGCGCCGCAGTTTGTTAGGATTTAATTAACAGCGCATTATGTCACTGTTTTCAGTTCATATGACGAGACCCGGCGCGTGTTGTTTGCGTTTCCGCTCGATGTGCCCTGAAACTCGGATGATCATTATAGTGAGCAAACGAGCGAGGGGCGTTCTCCGCGTCTTTGCTTGTATAGACTCTGTACTCTATGCTTTGTCGTCGTTGTCGTCGTCGTCGTCGGTTCGTTTGCTGTTTACGGATCAGCGCAAAGGGAAGGGCCCTTCTCTCTCTCTCGTGTCACTCCCTCTGAGCCTTCGATCTTAGCGTGGAATTTCTCCACACGGAGCTAATATGTGCCACGGTGCCGTGGAAAAGTAATAATGGGGTCTCCGCCGATCCATGATCCCATTAACGTTAGGTGCAGATGTTTGCGCGTCTCCCGTCTTCGGGGAAACGCGCGATGATCTCCCTCTCTCTTCGTGGAAGAATCGAACTCGACTTTCCCTCCCGATTATTTTATTCACTTCGTCGTCGAGGGTGATTGCACGTCTGAAGATGATTTTTCGAAAACCAAATCATCGAACGAGAGTTTCATAATTTTGCATTTTGCTTGACTGCACACATTATTATGTAATATTTATAATAATGCAATATATTTTATTTTATTTCATTTTACATACTATTGCATTTTATTTTACATATTGTTAATATATTTTGTTTTGTATCAGTCTATTTAAGAATTATTAATGTTATATTTTCTTCTTGGCTGGCGAATTATCCAACTTCGTATCTCGACACAGGATTCAATTTTTCGATTTTATTTTATGGACCTTGTTGTAAAGACAGCACAGAACACGTACTTGGTAAAAAAAAGTATTGACATATTCCTTTTTTTAAATATTTTTTACAATAGTATAAATTATAATATTCTCTGGTGAGAGTAAATTTAATATTTTTGGCTTTGACGCAACGCTGAATTGGAAATTCTCTAAAGATCTTCATACGCACACACACACAGACCAACTTGTGAAACACATTAGTATGCATTATTATAAGATGAAGAAAGAAGCTGTTCATAGAATAATGAAATGTTCAGGATTTTATATATGCATTGCGAGATATTTCATTGCAATTAAACTGTAAGCAAATTAAAAAAAGCAAGATAACTAGAAATCGATTACAAGTGATGTTTAATTAATAATTAAATAATAAAATAAATTAATTAAATAAATAATTCAATTAATTAAACAAATAAAACTAGAGACATGCGCAAAAAATCAATATTTTTGAACATCTCTATTAAATGAATAAAATAATGAATAAGATAATAATGAAATGTAATAAACAGAATAATGAGATATTTTCTAATTGAGTTACAATTGCGCCAAAATTTTTTTTCGACTATGAAATTTTCGCGTTCCTTTCATTAATCTTTTATATACTATACACATCTGTGTGCATTTTAAATGGTATATATGGTATATGGCGGTTTAATAAAAGCACGTTGATATCTTTTTAATATTACAGATGAATCCTAGGATTTATAGCTAGGATTTAAATACGTACAACTGCTGTTTCTTGAATCATTTTATAACTTACAAAAAGAAAATAAAGCTTTCCACGATATCGGGAAGGCTTTTTCCCCTTTTTACACCAGTCTCTGAGAAATTGAATCATAAAATCTGTTGAATCTCTGGCATCTCTGACCTAGTGCTGCATCCCAAACTGCGAGAGGATCTTTTTGTTGATACCTCCAACGTTTCTCGAAACGTTTTTGTTCCTTGCTCGATATTTCTCCGTGTTCTTCCCGTTGTCAGTAGCAAAAGTTGCTGCTCGTTGCTTATTTGCTCGTTCAGAGCGGCGAGGGTAAAAGAAAAATAGGAAACACGTGACAGAAACAAATGCCACCCTCGTTGTATACAGTTTGTCAATTTTTTCGCAACACGTTGCTCGTGGACAACTTGTTGCTACAAACGAATGTCTCTTTAATCCTTAAGCACCGTCCTAACTGCCAATGAGAAGCTCTTCGTCCTGTCTCGTTGCACACAATGTCCAAAAGTATTTGCAGCAAACACCAACTTACAGAAACATTTTGTCCATATTTCCAAGCAACACAATCCGAGAAATATTTCAAGCCCCTCAGAAGTAAGAATTATCACGATTACTATCCAATTCTTTAAAAGTGAATCATTTACTAACATTTGAAACTGTTGTAATTTAATAAAAAAAAAAATAGATCCTTTCGTGTTCGAATGACAGAAAGATATACGAGTTTCGATATGAGAAAGACAAAGATAGTGAAATTATAGTTGAATAACCACTCGTATGATTAAATTGAACAAAATAACGTATAATACATAGATAGTTATAAATATTCTTTACGTGTATTATAATTTATAGTATAATTTCAGTATAATATGAAACATAAATTATATCAATATACATTGTATATAATATAATATAATATAAATTGAATAAAATAATAATGATGATTGAACAAAAGTATTTCTGATCGTGAGTATCCAACTTTGTCACTTCGTTTCAACGTTTCATTGTTGCTCGAATGGAAAACGCATTGACGCAAATTTCTTTCATATAAAACGAAAAAAAAAAAAAAAAAAAAAAAAAAAAAAAACAAAATGACCACGAAGTATCGACGTGCGAAACAAAGTTCAGGTGTTGCCTCTCCTGCTGATTATGTCGTTTCGGCGCAAACATATCGTGTCTCTGCAAGTTGGTGGTACCGTTTGGAACATGCAACAGGCAACGTTAAGTTCCTCGTTGTTACTTCACCTCAAGAGGCAACTTCAGGCATAATTAGGCCTGGCGTTAGGCGTCGGAGAAGAGGTCTTTCTCACCTAGTAAACGTTCCCTACAACGTTCGTCACGTTGGGAAATCTTCGCGAACGAGAATTTTTACAAAATCAAGCGAAATCGACGAGTCGATTACGCAACGAAATGGAGTATCGCGGAGTATATATACGAGTATCGGAGCTCATTCGATGTAGCTCGATGGAACACCGATCGCTCGCGACCGTTCACCTGTCAAAAGCGATTAGAGATCTTCAGCGTGCTATTTATCGTTCTATTATTGCATCCGACACAGCAGATACAGGCTCGCGATCGCGTCGATTTCGCGATACCGAGTGGCTTCATTGTTTTAAATTGCAAAAGCCTCTCCCCACCCACCCCCTCCGTTCCGTCGCGCGCTCCCGCCGGTAATAATAGTAGCCGGTCATGTTGATCGTTGCGGCAGACAGCAAGTGTAAGCCGCGAGGAGGAACGTTCTTCTCAGCACGAGCTCTCATTTTTTACGTTCTACTTTCGATTCGTTCGCTCGTCGTTCGAAGAATGCCCGAGCTTTTTTCATCTCCGGGCAACTGCAACGCGCAGCGTTTGAAAGTAAAGAAAATACGTGCGTATATACCGGGTGTCTCGCTTGACTCGCTTTGATTCGATTCAGTATTATCATCGGCGCTATTGTGAGAAATGTCACGTCGATAGGACGTGAACGACGTATGTATGTTCTGATGATTTTTCAGTTTTTTTTTTTTTTTTTTTTTTTTTTCGTTGGTGGAACATGTCGAGAATTTACGCAGACGTTTGATTAAGTGCAATTGTACGTATTTAAGTTTACTGATCCACGTTCGTTAAAGAATTATTAATTTAGGAGATGCTACAATATAATTTTGTGTATTTATGCGTTACAAGTGACGTGCAGAGTTGTTTTTGAAAATATAAAAAACTTTACAGGCGGCTATAATTAAAAATGTAATCACGTACATTTTTTTTTTTTTTCATGCATTGATCAATACAGCTCGACAATCAATACAGTCTCTGTAAGAAAAAATAAGATATTGATTTATGCATGTGGAAAAATGATTAACATTATAGGAGAAAAGAATTAGGTAAAAAAGGAGATGTTTTAACATTGGTTTTTGTAAATTTTGTTCCATGAAAAACGGGGACAATATAAATTCCTGTCGTACGATAAATTCTGCGAAATTAAAGTTAAAGTGTCTCCTGCGAATGAACAACTTTTATAGTTATTATTATTATAAACACACACATGGATTGATATTTTTCTTTTTAAAGAATATCGATCAAATGTATGTAAAAGAACGTTATCTGATCAATTAATGGATTAAAAGATATATTTCATTTAAAAGAATGACTGTGATCTTGAAATCTTCGAAATGCAGTTACAAAAAAAATTATCACTACCAAATTATAGCCTTTTCTATACTAAATAACTTTTGTTGATGAAATTTTTTCACATTTCCAAAAATGATGGAAATATTCAAATATTATAATTCTTTTTGGCCCACCTTCTATGCATTATTTCTATAAATATATTAGAAATAGATTTACACTTAGATATTTATATCGATAGAGATGTAGAGATGAAACATTTCGAATCGCTTGGAACATACACGCATAGCAAAAGATTCGAATCACTTCGATATTTTAAACGTTGAATATCTGACATTTTGAAAGCCTTGATTAGTCTCGAATCTTGAAAGTTTTGATTAATCTCGAGTCTCGGAAATCTTAATTAGTCTTGAAAGTTCTGATTAATCTCGAATGTTGGAAATCTTGATTAGTCTTGAATGTCTCGATTAATCTCAAGTCTTGAAAGTCTTGAAAAATTTTGATGGATAACAGATAAAGATTACTTCGTATTTAATTTTTATCGTATTTAATTTTAATCATTTGATACAATATTTTACAAACACGGAAATTTTTTGCCATTTTGTAAATTATGTGTAATATAATACGTTAACGATACGAATAATAATATAGATAAATAGGTATATTCCAAACCTCAAACAACCAAGTGCAAATCTATCATCAATTATGTATATTATAATATAATTTATACCTGTAATTGACGTGTAGAAATCTTTTTTAATACTTGAGTTATATCGATTGAAATCTGTGCTTCGATTGAAACGTTGAAAATATTTGGAAAATACCAAACACTCGTTAAACGTTCACTATATCAAGACTAAACCTTCAACAATTAAAAAGCAACTTTCATCAGAAATATATTTCAAGCTACACTTTGCATTTCCAAAATTTTTCAAGATCCAAGATTAACCGAAATTTCCCAGAACTTTAATGCTGCATTACTATACTCGCGATTCACATTCTCGCATAATTATCAAAAAAAAAACCCGAGATTCAAAAAACATTCGTCACAAAGCTTCGATTTTCAAGATTAATTAAGACACAACGAGTAACAACTTTAGTCAGAAACGTATTTCAAGCTATACTCTGCATTTCCGAAACATTTCTGGGCCCAAGACTAACCAAAATCCAGAACTTCAAACTGCACGAAGCGATTCAAATTCTCGCGAAATTAAAAGAACAAAAAAGAAAAAAAGAACCCCACAATTCGAAACATTCGTAGTCGTACGAAGCTTCGAAGCTGAAATTCGAATGTTCATCGCTACAAAGAGATATCGTAGAGAGCGGAGTGACGGGATGAATCGGTATCGAGGATGAACGCAGTGGAAGAAACGCGGTGAACGGTCGCATAACGGATCGGTTGGCGAAACGCTTAATCGCGGTGGGCGATTGGTAACGAGCGTCCTTATAATAATCGCGTTTAAAAATGCCGAACGTTGGGAAAACGCGGTGCAAAGCTACGGTCGCAAGAAGTGAGAGTGTATAGCGGGCGGTTCGGTTCGGTTCGGTTCGGTTCGGTTCGATTCGGTTTAATTCGGTTTAGTTCGGTTTTAGTTGGGTGGCTCGGCGCAGGGTGGCGCGTCGTACGCTGGACCAGGAAGTAGCACGATGGTACACTAACCGCATGGACTTTTTCTCATTGCTTGGTACTTTACGTAATTGACTTCCTGGTAGCAATGGCAAGAGAGGCGCGGATGGCACGGTCACGGGCCCGAAACGAGGCAGGCTAGCGGAGCAGTTTGGCGCGCGGAATAATCTCGCGGCATAAGCGGCGGCGAGTAGCGATGGGATCGAGTTTACGACATCCACTCGCGAAACACCGAGACGAATCTGGTGGAACAAAAGTGGCGAATGACGTTGCACACAGCGAATAGCATAACTGTACCACCGGTACAGTCGCCGGTGTGAAAAATTGCCGATAATTTAAACTGACGTAACTTTGTACAAGAAGATGATCAAGTGGAGCGGTTCACTTGATCTCGTTTTAATGCGCCAAGCCTTTGCTTTAAAAGTAGTAAGATGGTCCTTTTCTTTTCTTTGAAAACGATTTTGCATCGATGAGGATACTTTTTCATCGAAAATTGTAAAAATTCAAGCATGCGTGAAAACATTCGAATATCTTTCTCGTACCTGCATCCACCATCCAGTTTGAAGATCGATGTTTTCTCTTTACAACGACCTCTGGAAACTTGTTGCACGATTCCTTTTCACCATTTTGTTGAACGTCGATTTGATTCATTGAGAATTTTCACTTTAGCACGTTGTGCTAATAACACTCTGGATTCCAGAGTTTTAAAGGGTTCTTGTTTTTCACAGGAAGAAATTTCGTCGAAATATTAGAATATTACTTTTGGCTATGGAAGAGCCAGTTATGCGCTGTATACACGATATCTAGTTTTGCCTGGTACATGCTTGATCTCGTCGCTAGTAGCGATCGGCGAATGGCAGGCGACTCGAATGTGCGCGCACGTGGGGAACGCCGGTTCAGTTGCTCTCGCCGGTACAACCCTTTTTGCAGTAATCACGTAATAATGACAGTGTAAAATTCATAAAGCGCGCTCGGGCCAAGGCAACACCCGAGGAATCTTGCTCGTTTTCAGCTACCTTTCTCCCTGTCTTTCTGTTTCTCTCTTTCCGTGTTGGCTCATCCTCAGTACCTCGTCAGAGTCCACCTGAGCCGACTCTCTTTTTCTCTCTTTCTATCTCTTATCTTCTTCCTCGACCGGACCGAAGCGGGATGATGGGCATTTAGCGCAAAATAAAGAGCGACATGCCGACTGTTTTACGAGGTTTAAGTATCGCTGGGAACGTTTGACTCCGCAGGCGTCCGTTAATGCTTCTCGACCGGGCGCCGTGCAGTCTGTTGTTTCGTTTCATTACCTCGTCGCGGCACGTTCGAACGGAAGGGCGCGATTACGAGAAAAATTGTGGGATAACAGCCTCTTCTGTCGGGACTTTATCTGTTGATCTGTCCATGAAAAAAAAAAAAAAAAAAAAAGACGTCTCTTTGGAACAGGATTTCGAGTTACGTATCACTGGGCAAGTTAATCGCCGTTCTTGGGTAAATTCTTCTCGATTCTCTGCTCTAGAGCATTTCTAGCGTTTCTTAAGCTTTTTCTTAAGCGATTGTCACGGAGGTTAGCAAAATTAGGTTCTCTGCTGCAGCCAGAAGTTATTTCAACTTCGTTAGATCAACGTGTGAATTGTTTACTGCAGTCATTTAATTAAAGTTGTAGAAACGGTTCTAAAAACGAGTTCTGAGGAGCTCTGAAAATTGATTTGGGCTGTAAAAGTTTAAATGCTCGAAGGTCGAGCTGTCTAGATTGTACATGTACGACGATAATTATGAACAATATCGTAGACTATAAAATATATGACCATAGAAATGTCATATTGTTTGCTTTGAAATTCTGAAATCTTGAAGCTGAATCTTGAAGCTTCAAAAGCTTTGAGCTTCGTACGATAATAATCCTACAAACTCAGACTTGAAGCTTTCATGCTTCATGGAACTCTATTAATCTATCTAATTATCATTCCGGGAATTTTCAAATGTTGCACAAAATGCAAGTAATACGAAAATATGTATAAAATATTCAAAATATAATATAGTTAATCAATTTTCTACTTTTTGTATTCTTTTTTTATTTTTTAATTATACTCTCAAAAATTACCAGTATAGTTCACGTGTATGAAAATGATTTAAATCACAAATATTAATTAATTACGGTTGTTTTTTAAATAATTTTTCCAAGCTCTGCTTTCTTCTGGTACGATTCGAATAATACATTTTGAAAATGATGACTCGAATCATATATTGTCTTATTCAGTTGGATGTTTTTTGGTTGAAATCGTTCGTTATCTCAAATTATTGTTTCTTCATTTTATTCCAAATAAAATACATCCATATTTCTATCGGTTATTCACGAAAGTTTTGCAAACTTTCTATAAAGAATTTCTAGCTATTCTGCAGGAATAATAAAAAAAAAAAAAAACACTACAAGAAATTACTTGCATTTGAAATTACCCACGTTTCTTAACATAGTTGAAATTCAAGTCAATTTTACAATTCGCAATTTTAATTTCGCAATTGGAAAGTTGAACGCGGTTAAAAAATTGAAAACATACATTCTCCTTAGCGATTGAATGCACTGTGTGCATTTTTGTAATTAACCTTGCAAATGTTGACGACGTGCACGTGTTCGTCGCAGAAATTCACTTGGCTAAATGTGAATTTAATTATAGTGCTTGAGCCAACTGAACCTAAATAATGTACGTGTCACAGTACACAGCCTCGTGTATCGCGAATTCAACAAAAACGACATCGTAGCATGGATCGTAATTGAAAGTCGATCGAGCGATTACTATTACCGAACGATATTGTTTAATATCGATTACTAATTAAAAATATTTGCAACGCACGAGCAACTGGAGGATTACGGGGGAGCTTTATGAAGAAATCAAACGTAATGAGTAGAGAAGAAATTACGATCACGTGAATGAGAAGCGCAGGTAATAATTCGGTAATTGTCGACTCATTTCTCTGCCATCTCATTCGTATAATCGGGGCCTTAATTTCTCAATTTGTCGATCCTCAAGCGAACTGCGTGGATCCGGGGCTTAAGACTAATTGGCCTTGATTCTGTCTAATTGGTGCACACGATATCGTTTGTGTTTCTAGTCATCCCTCTCTAACAACGTTATTGCGTTATTGCAGGCGAGAAATTCGCTTGTCCCTGATTCTTTTTCTTGTTTTCTTCCGTGCGTTAATTGTCTCAAAGTAGAGGAAACATTTATAAAAGAAAAGAAACATTCAAATTGCGTTGGAGTTCACTAGATCAATTTTTTTTTCTTTTTTTTTTTTTTTTTGAAGCGTTCGATCATCGATAGTCACAAATGATTTTTAAATTGCTTAATTTATATTTTGCGTACAGGATATAAGATCGTTTGCTTTCTTAAGAGCCAGTAAAATAGACAAGGAAAGAACTTCCACGAATAAATTACGATAACTATGATTGAGAGTATTGATTAATGTCAGTATAATAAGCTAATTTGAAATATACATTATGTACGTATATGTTCTTTTGATGTTAATGTTAAAATTAAACATAAAAAGCTGATACAAAATATAATACAAAATACGAAATAATGATATAATATAAAATATAATACAATAGTACAATATAATGATATAATATAAAATATAAAATAATAGTACAAAATAGCCTTTTTAGTAATATATATATAAATATTCTTTTTATATTAATGTTGAAATTAAACAACATATTAATATTATATTATTTTAACGTTCATTTCTCAAAAGTATTAATTATGTATTACACTAATGTTAAATAATGAATATCACACTAAAATAAATAAATATTAAACTACCAGAAAAATACTTCACAATATCCCTTTTGAGTTAAAATAAACAATTGCACAATAAATTTCAACACTAACGAGTCAAATACTTAGCTTCTTTAAACTTCTTTGTCAATTAAATTTGATGAAGTGCAAATTTAAAAGAGTAATATTCTTGAAGATACATCTACACGCAAGGAAAAATTATTTTGCTTGGTTTCACAACACGTTTAATGTACAAAATAAATGTTTTCCTTTGGATATAATGAACGTTTGTTAGGATAACACGGCTATTAATGTTTGAAGTATATTGTTCATAATGTTATTTATTACGTTGATAACGTATTCATAGTTACGCAGCGAGAATAAAATATCGTTAAAATAAGTGTTATAAGTGATATATAATATAATATAATGGACGATATTCTAGACTGGTTGGGAAGAATGCATGGTATTTTATTCTCGTAGGCTTCTTTCAATAAAATTTACACGGCAATAGTATCTACCTACGTAGTTAATAATTGCAATAAATTAAAAATATTACTTTATTTAATAGAGAGGAAATATATTGGAAATATATATATAATTTTATAATTCGTAAGGAAAGGAGTGAATTGAAGAACTTCTTTCTTTTCGTAAAGTCGTATTTTACGAAAATTAAATATTCTACCTTGCGGGTAATTTTCTCATGGCAATTAACATCCTGAGAGTCTATACGCAAGTATTAATTTTAGAAAACAAACGACATATCACGCACAGAGCTGTTAGCGTAATTAACTTTTGACAAATTACTATTTGCGTGTTACAATTTATTACGAATTTCATTTCTTAGAAAAACACATACATTGTCTTGCATAAGCATTTGAACTTAAATTGTTGCAAATATATGAAACTTTTAATTTCATTGTAACATATATATAATATCAATATATAATTTATACTCAATACGATATTAATATACAATTGTGACATACAATATCACAATTAATACACATGAAAAAGCAACAATAATTTTGCAGAGACAGCTTGCAATTAGTTAAACGACCACTTTAACTATGAGATATTTTTAATTACACTGAAATTTAATTACACTAAACTGTCAGCTGTTTAATAGAAATGAATATAGAGCACAGAGCAAACAGTTACAGTAAAATATAACAAAATTAACAGTGAAAAAATATTGATCGTAATCGCGAAAATGAAACAAGAATTTTATTCATGAACGACAGTTACGTATGTATCATTTTTTCCTATCATATTTTACGATTTTTCAATCGTGGATCGGGCATTCAGAAAAATTCCCAAATGTCGCGACGAGATGAAATTCCTGACTTTTATTTGTTTAGTCACTTTTCATTCATCCTCGCAAGAAGGATTTTACTATCGTGCAATGACTCGTCGGCAATAGTCAGGAGGATCGTTCAGAGGCAACGATGCATCGAGATCAAGCAACGCGAAGATGATGACGTGATTTATCGTCGGCATATGAGCTTGCTATTCAGATATCAGAGTCGACGTGTGACTGATCAGATTGTGGGTAAGGATGAAAAATCGACGTGATGCCATTCGATCTCCGCTGTGTTGAAAGTGTAGTATGACGTCAATGATCATATGTACGTACGTACAGCAATTTTGATCATGCGTCGCTCTTGATTACACGGGAGAGATACAACGTGTCATCATCTTTTTGCTCCGGAAGCTGTTTGGATTGTGCATGTGTCATTTTGAATTAATTGAAAGAAAATGAAAAATAGTTTGCAAAAAATTTCGAATCAATCAGAAGGTATTAAAGAAATTTAATTGTTTGTAACTTGATGCACCTCGAACACCATTAATAATGTTGATCGTTGTGAAATTATTGTGTATTGTATATTTATAAGAAATACCTATAGACTCTACAGGTTTATAAAGCTTTCCAAGAGAAGTAAAGATCTCAAGGATAAAGGTACCGAAACCAGTTCTTTTAACGAAAGGCATAAAAAAACACTACTTAACAAATCATGGACCGACATAATTTTTTTAAATATTTTCTCTGTGCCGTAAAATCTTTAAAAATCCAGAAAACTCAACTCTCGTGAAAAGTATTAATTCAAATGTTAATTTTTTCTTTAAGAACTGCATATCGATTACGATTAATTGTCGCGATAAAAATGAGTTAAGGAATAAAGAGCTTAAAGGTAAGTTTGTGAATTTCCAATTATCAAAATTTTCAATTATCAATTGTCAGGAAACTAAAAATTCCAGGAAACTAAAATTTTACAATATTACGATCAATTGTTAATTAATCCACCATTATTAACGCGATTACAGTATGTTTATTTTATCTATCGTTGCGAGATTTTCAACCATTCGCACGGCTGCACGATGTTAAAGAACTGAATGAAATTATCAAATAAACTTAATGAGTAAGGTGAGTAATGAGCTGATTCAGATTTGCACGTTGTCAGCGTACACGTCTGAATTTTTCTATGACAATTGTGCATGAAAACACAACAAAGCACAACAATCGGTGAAGAGAGCACTTGTCAGGTAGTTGGTGGGATTATGAGAACGCTTCTAACCTTGAGTGACTCATTGTCGTTGACGAACCAGCTTCGTGATATAATTGCACAGGCTCGTAGACGTAGCTGAAGTATTACGCTGCATGTTTACCGCGGCGTAAAATTTTTATTTGTAATATCTTTTGAACGCGAAATGAATGCAGAATGTAAGAAGAACGTTCGCTAGTGCCTTCATTCGTTTCTCTTCTGCACGAGAGGATCGCACAATTACGCGAAACTATTTAACTATTCATATTCTTCTATTTTTTTCTAATTAATTGTTTCGATGATAGTTCTCATGATTATTTTCCCCTGAGTATAATCTGAAAGCAATCGCCGATAAGGTAAGTACCTTTTTTAATATATTCTTTTCGTTGAATCTGTCGAAGATTCTTGACAAAACTCATGACACTCGCAGCAGAGTTGGTCTCCTCTCTTTCTCTCGATTGACAATCGATTGACAATAAGCGTTTTCGCGTTAACTGAGTTAACAAATTCCGACTAACGTACGCGCTTACGTTACAACGAAACTTGGCCGCGTGAATCGTCATGAATCACCGATGCACAACCACCAATGTAGCGCAAGGAGAAAAGGAGAGCGTGTCGCTTGTCGATTCAACCGGCGTTGCACCATCGGTAAAGTAGACGTGTTTTTGCCGGAGCTCTCCTAACCTCTCCTGGCGACCACCGTTTTCTCCATTTTCAGCCTTGTTCTCCTTTTCTCAGACGAGATCCTTCTTCCGCCTTTTTTTTTTTTTCTTCACTTCCGCCGTTTTCCATTCGCGAGCCACCTCCTCTTGTGTTCTCCTTTGCTCCTTTTCTCGACGATCTCCGATCTGATCCAGAGAGATCGCGAATATACCGATATTCGATTTTACCGGTATTCGAGTTAGCAATAACGCAACATAACCTACGTTTCGATCAGTTTTAATTGTAATTCTACGATCGATTCCATTAATTGTACGTTTGAACCACTTCCTACCGTTATTAATACTGAAATTTGACCGGTATTTTATTACAAGGAAGAGCGTGGTATTAAATATATATATATATATTTATAGTTTTTCATTTTTATATATGGAAACGAGTGAGAGAAAAATTAATTTTATTATTCTGAATTTGCTTGAATTAGTAATATATCATTCATACAATTATATAACATAAATGTGAGGTAACTATATGACATACAAGGTAGGACCAAAAGTTTCTCCCCATTTACTTTTTCTTTGGTAAGACGTCAAAATATAAGAAGAGAACTTATTAATTTTAAATTTAATTTAAACATCACAGATTCGTTTCTCTCTTATTTTGTTCGTTTGCGGAGCTTCTATATCTTTAAATGGAATGGGGGTGTTACTTTTCATCCGTGAATCGACAAAACTCGACATTCTGTGTAAAAAGGTATCAGCCTATGCAGATCGAAAAACTAGTTAGTTTAGGAGACAGTTTATCGATTTACCTTCCGGTGATAAATTCATTTCCAACGACAGATTGATCATTCCTACGGATACATTTATTTCTTTCCAATTAGCACTTTCGTATCTAATAATCGAACGAACGAGATATTCATGTGATTACGAAGCGATCAGAGCGCGGGGATAATTAATTCCCTACGCGAGGAGCATGCGCGCGGTTTAATTGCTCCTCGTCCGCTTCTTCAATCAACGTATTACCCGGGGACTTTTACTTTTCCCCGTTGTTTCTCAATTTCCTTCTCGTTAACGTCCCCCGCTCCTCGAGACATTAACGTTTCCGCGCGCGCGCCTTCATCTTTTTCCCTTCTTCTTCTTCTTCTTCTTCTTCTTCTTCTTCTTATCACCGGCGTTTCCCTCTTTCGCGTTGCTCCCTTGAGATCACGGTCTCGCTTCGTTTCCCCTACGGGCGGCTTTGTTCCCCCGCGCTACCAACGCCGCGAACGCTTTCTGGTTAACGGTCCCTTCCACTATAGGATTATGCAAATTAAACGAGCGTGTGATGTCCGCGCGAGCGATTCGCGCGAGAACGTATTCGCGTTTGCACGGTCGGCCGGCTCGCCGGACACGATCCACGCCGCCAGTATGTTATCTTTTTGATTGCGCCGGCGGACGATGTACATACTCGTGTATAGTACTCGCGCGGCCGTCACAGAAGCCTTGAGCTTTTTTCCCCCGTTTTCTCATTTTTTTTCTTTTTTTTTTTTCTTCTTCTTCTCCGTTTCGTTTTTCGAAGCGTGCAACTCTCGACGAGCGGGGCAGACTTGGCCTGCCGAGCCGATAGCAACCACGACGACGTTATCCTTCCTCCATTTTCCCTCTGTAATCTTCCGCTGCCCCAGGCAGTCGCGAATACGCTTTGCCGAGTGTTTTCGACTCGGCAACCTGAACTTTCCATTTAAGGTTTTTCACCCGGTTCCCGTTTTTACCGAGCTCTTTGGGGCCTCTCTCTCTCTCTCTCGTTTCTCTTCTATTCTAATTGAAGTCCTCCGCGTATCCGCCGCCAACAGTTTACGTTGCCCGCGAACACCTCTTGTGTTCCAGGGCTCGTTTGCATCTGGACACTTTGGCCGATTTATAGCAATAGAGCGTAAATGAAACGTTGATGTAAATCTCATATACAAACTTTTTTCACTCTCTTGTTTATTTTCCTTCACTTTCTCTCGCTATTTTCTGACTGAATAAGCCTCATTTTACAAAATGCCTCGTTTTACAAATGCCTCAAATGCTTTTTCTTTCTTTACAAGAATTTTGTTCTCGTCATTTTCACCAGCTGTTTCACACTATGTTGAAATTGTGCACGAAACGGGATAATTAATTTATATTAACAGTGGAATTGAGCGTATATGATTCTTAGCGTCTTGAAACATTCTTCGTGTTTTATGTTTTAGTAAGTTATTGTAAAACAATTGTAACACGCAACATGGAACAATAATACATAATCATCAGCCTACATAATAATTGATAGTTCGACAAGAGACATCTATTATATTACGTATAATAAATATTCTGTTCGATAATGGAAGTTCAGATATATGCCATACTTTCACGTCGTTAATAAGTAATAAATTTAATTAATTCGTTTTAATATCCACGCATGGTAACATTAAAATTTCAATTTCTTTTACTCTCACTGTGTAGATTTGTTCTGTATATTAGCGCTATTGCTTATTTAAAATCAAAAATGTACAAATTGTGAAATCGTCGTAACATTGACATCGGTGTTTACAATATGCAGTAAATTATTATTATAAATTGTTATTAGAATATTGACGCGTGATTTTGACGTTCGAAGGCAATTTAGTTGTTTCACTGTTTAAATGCATTGTTTTTCATGTATATGTGTGTTTTCAAAATCGTTGGAGGTAAACGAAATCACGTATTTCTGTACAACAATGTGTCTGTAAAGTACAGTTACATAGAGTGTTTTCTAAATGAAGCTCGTGTAACTGTGTGTCGAGATATTATGGTTGGACGATCGAGAAGTAAATAATTCATAAAGTTTATCGATTTCTGTAGCGGAACACGTTCCTCGACACTTTCTTATCTATATGGCTCTATTTATAAATCGTAATGACTTGATTTAATTAACACCAGCTCTTTCATCCGGGTCTCGTCGCAGGCTAGGAATAACTTATTCGTACAGAAAAAAAAAAGTATATACTATATTAATCGTTGGACTGAAACTCAAAAGCCATTAACCTATTCGTTGCCAGCCCAAATTACGTGATTTCATTATGCACTGCTATTTCTATCTTGAAACCGTTAGAACACACATAAAATGCAACGAGTTAGCAGCAAACAGCTTTGGACACTATTTGAAATGACATTATTTGACACGTTAGTTACCTGAAGGTATTAAAAGTTTGAATTGTATTATCTTGAGAATTTTTCGTCACAAAGAAGTTACGGGGTTGTTTCTTATTATTATTTCCAAATAGGTTGTTGTTTCCTGTATTTTTTCAATAACAATACTGAAAATCGAAATATGTCGAAATAATATTTTAAATAATTTATTTCTTTTCATTTTAAAATAAAATGGATTGAGAGAGTTACGTTGATCAGTAATTTCATAATATTTATTACTATGAATATTTGAATTATATATATATATATATATATAATTTCATAATATTTACTACTATGAATATTTAATTGTGTATATATAACAACATATGTCACGATGAAAGGAGTAATTCTTCCATTACAATTCCGGACAACAATTTTCCACGTTCAGGGATCTGGCCTTCGTGAGAAACACGTGAACCTAAAAAAAAAAACACCTTTCAAAGCAGACCTCTCTCGTTGCAATTATGTCATCACGTCTGCAATTCATCTGTTCGCGAAATGTGTGCTTCGTCTATTAATCAAGCCATTTCCGACTTTCTCCCTCTCTCTTTCTCTCCCCCTCAAGTTTCTCTACTTGGCGGATACAAGCAGGTTAATTAGTATTCCAAGAATACTCGTTGCTGACCACGTTGAACTCCGGTCGGCGTATTAACAGCGCGTATTACATGTAATTTCGGTCTCTCTCTCTCTCTCTCTCTCTCTCTCTTTCGTTACACGGTTTTTATGGTGCAACCCGGGCCAACATCAATTACGACAACATCGTATATGTTGCAATATACATGAGCAAATATTTAATATCCAACAGCAAACAATATTGAAATATTTAATTTAAGGCGACGATGCAAGTAAGTTCTTTTAAATGGTTAATTCGCCTTGAAAAAATTTGAATTACTCTAAAAGAGGACTGCATACAGTGAAAATCGTTACCATTAGCTTATCTCTAGTAAACGTCTACATATATCACGTATTGAAAGTCACTAATCACATTCCGGCCTCTGTGCATTTTTTCTTTCTTTCTTTCTCTCTCTCTCTCTCTCTCTCTCTCTCTCTCTCTCTCTCTCTTGTTTTCTGATTTCTTACTTGCATAGCTCCTCTATTACGCACGCATTCCACGCGCAATTACTCATGTATGTTAAGTGTTACACATTCGAAGCTGAAGGCTGCGTTGTATCTTCTCATGCCTGCGACGAAGCTTTCCCTTACGTAATAGTTCAAAACAGCTCAACACTCTTCAGCATCCAAACACAGTCAATTTGCAGGCAGGTTCAATTATCCGTTGAAGATTTTAATCTTTTTTGTTGAATATTGTATTACTCTTAATATCGTAAGATCACTTCAGTCCTATTAAATCTTATATTACTCGCAAGAGGATTCTCAAAAATGTTTAATTCACTTTCAAACTGATTGCCAATTATACTTTTTCAAATTTTCTATTACCACGAAATTAATGAGATAAACGAATAAAGCGGATTATCTGGTTGCATTGCAGTTACAAATTTTTGTTACGTACGTATAGAAAGCCAAGTAGTACGTTAAGAACGACTAGTGCACTCGAGAAGAGAGAAGCGATTGATTGATAAGAGAGATAGGGCGCTACAATTGAGCGTAACGATTTTTGAAAGAGTTATCATCGGAGAGGGATGAAAAAAAAAATGGGAAAGAAAGAGACGTTTAAATTAGATTGAAACACAACAGTTTTATTGAAAGCTGTACGTTGCAGTTTATTAATTACTCTGCCCCCCCTTTTTTTTGAAAATAACTTTTTCGTCATTACGATATTATTCATTATGGTATTATCGTAGAATTTACAATTAAACAAATGGAATCTAAGTAGAAATTTCTTTTAACCTAAATCAATAATTTAATATTTGATTTTATGTTATTGATACCATCTTGCTGTTATTATTATTGATGATTCTCTTGTGGCAAGCTCGTGTGTTTTCAGTTTCTTTTCTTTTTTTTCTTTTTTTCTTTCTTTGCAAAATTCTTGTCACTGATTATTATTCTCTGTTTCGAGATTAAAGAAAATCCGATTTTCTTCTCGAGTTCTTACAAAAGTTTCTCTTTGTTGCCTTTCTCTTTCATCAGTTTCGGAAAGCGTCCGTGAATTTTTCTCATTCGACACAGAAGCGAATTCTAATAGGAAAATAATACAGCAGAGATCATACTTTTTTACATATGTATTCAAAAAAGAAAGGTACATTTCTATTTAAAAAAAGAAAAAATAGTTCGATGCAACACTGAAAAATATAATCCAAAAACCTACTTGTGCCATGTAAATACTCTTTTTTTTTTTACAAATCTTTAGTCTCTATTATTATAATATTATTATCATCAATTAAACTGTTCCATCAAACGATGATTTTTAACGACAAAACGAATATTTTCATCGTTCAAGTTATTTTGCAATGAGAAGTGACATCCGAGTGCCTCCGTGCGCCGCAAATATCGACAATTCGACAAATTGAATTTTCAATGTCACGTTACCTTTCGACGCGTTAAATAAAAAGGAAAGTCTGACTAAAGAGGAAGGATATAAATGAGGAAATAGCGAAAAGTCGACGTTCTTTTGCAAATAGTACGTCGGAGAAAAGCTTATAGAGATAAAGAAAGGCAAAAGTGTATTTATACGATGCGAAAGCGAAACGGCGACGACAAAACAAGAGGGAGGAAAGTGTGAGAGAACAGTAGAAAGAGGAATTGTGAAAATTCTCAGCTTGCCACGATGGCACGTGCTTCGGTCTCACGACGTAAATCAACGCGCGTGCCTCTCCAGTCATGGAGTTCCCTTTGGCCAGGATGATTGATGCCTTCGCCAATAAGGGTCGTTACTTTTTGTTTACACGACGAGCATTTCTCGAAGGTGAGAGGCTTTTATTAGGGAAACTTAGGAATTAACATGGCGGATCTTAAAAAATATGATCTATAAAAAAATGAATTCAAATTCAAAATCGAGTTTGTTTATGTTTTCACGTATTAGAAACTAATTGGCGTATGTTGAGAAGGAAATGTTACTGCTTAGTATTAATTAATGCTAAGATTGCTATTCAACGTTAGTATCATCCAATATTTCAAAAAATATTTGGTAGTCGCGACATTTATTTGCGTAAATTTATATTCGCTTTTTATGGTTAATGGTTTTGAACATTAAATTTTCATTTATAGAACTGTCTCAATTAACTTGCAAAGAAATGAGACAGTGATAAGTGTGTAAATAATAATGGATATTACGTAGATTCCGCTCTTTGAACAAAAAATTGTTCGTCAAAGTAAAAATAACTATTTTAGGGAAATAAAATGTTTTTCTGTATTTCTACGTCATCTGTTGTAAAAAGAAAAAAAAAAAAAAAGAAAAAGGGCAGCGTGATATTGAACTCAAGTATACCTTCATTTCGTGCAAGAAAATATTTGTGACAAAATATGGAAAAACACAGTTCATAAAATATTATTGCTTTCCACATGCCACGTCACTATGAATATTTCGAATTATTAACAGGAAGGGAAGCGTAATATCATGAATACCACAGCCAAATTGCATTCAGTCGAATGTGAATTCCACTTTTTACGACCGATTTCCTCGAAAATCATATATCGCGTCGAAAGATTTTTGTTACCTATTTTTATTCATTTTTTTGTGAAAAAAAAGATCGTGATTTTTCATCTGTGAATTATACTTTTCTCTCTCTCTCTCTCTCTCTCTCTATATATATATATATATATATATATATATATATATATATATATATATATATATATATNTTTCTCTCTCTCTCTCTCTCTCTCTCTATATATATATATATATATATATATATATATATATATATATATATATAAAGCATATTAGTTTAGTATTATAGTATATATATAATATATATATGCTTATATATTCTAATATACTATATTGTATACTGTACTATACTGTACTGTACTGTATACTATTCTACTATACTGCACTATACTGTACTATACTGTACTGAACTGTATACTATTCTAGTATACTGTACTATACTGTACTGTACTGTACTGTACTGTATACTATTCCACTATACTGTACTATACTCTACTGTACTGTATATTATTCTACTATACTGTACTGTATTGTATTACACTATATTACTATATTTTATATATATATATATACTGTATATATATATATACTGTATTATATATACTATATCAATATATATTTAGTTAATTATATATATAATTATAAATATCAAATATACTTGAGTATACAAATATACAATACGTAACTGGATGCATCCTTTTTCGAATAATTGAACTTTAAGCTGCCATCGAATTGAAATTCCAACTCAAATACACAGCCAAATACCCATGACATAACGGCCGACTCGCGTTCACGAAGCCCATTTGCTTATCGGAATAATCCAATTTTAGCTATGACGTTGTTGTATCGCGATTCATCTTCTCCGGTTCGCTCGATTTCGAACACGTAAAGCGTTCCAATGTAATAACAGGCTGTAAACAAGGCGGGCAAATTGTTACGTTTCGCCTTGTACGCGCGCGCAATTGCAAGAAAACACGCTACTCTTAATCAATTTACTCCTATTGGAATGTTACTACGATTTGGTTCGGTCAGAATCATGCCGATATATCTAATGTGAGATTCGACGTAATGAAATTTTCATTTTTTTCAGCGATTCACACGCTACTCTTAATCAATTTACTCCTATTGGAATGTTACTACGATTTGGTTCGGTCAGAATCATGCCGATATATCTAATGTGAGATTCGACGTAATGAAATTTTCATTTTTTTCAGCGATTCACACGCTACTCTTAATCAATTTACTCCTATTGGAATGTTACTACGATTTGGTTCGGTCAGAATCATGCCGATATATCTAATGTGAGATTCGACGTAATGAAATTTTCATTTTTTTCAGCGATTCACAGTTAGAAGGGTCAACGCGCAGGGTTTTCTCTCCTGTTTTCGCAGGCAGCGTTAACTCGACGCTGCAAAAATAAATCAACGATATATATATATATATATATATATATATATATATATATATATATGTATATACACGGAGAAATATTTCCCTTTAAACGCGCGCTTCTTAACGCGTAACGGCAAGCTTTATTAAAATTCAATTTAAACTCGATTTAATTTGCCATTTTTTTTTACTCCGAAGTTTTTCAGTTAAAATTCAATCGGTTAAACGGAGATTTTATCGCTCGCCGAAGAGAACAGCATTCTGATACTGATTCAACAATGTTTTTACAACCGAAGGGATTTTTCACTTTAACGAGAAACGATATATTCATTAGTTCAACGTATCGATCGGTACGCTGATTATTCCATCAGTTTCGCTGTTTCACGAAAGAAAAGCTCGTCCATCCACGAATTTTTCCTAGTCGCTGAACCGCGTTATACATTTATGGAAAATTTACAAAATTGGAGTACCACGCAAAAATATATAAATGTATAAAACATTAAATTATAATATTGCAGAATACAATGTTTATAAATAATGGAATAAATTATAGTGAATTAAGTATAATATTACTGTAACATATTGTAGTAATATTTATAATATCACGTCGAGTTTATATTACAATTGTAATTATATTATATTATATGTAATATATTATTAAAATATATCAAAATACAGTATGTATAATAGATATAAATTATAATTAATTATAGTAACATTTACTAAGGAAAAGAAATCTCTCTTTAATAGATAAAGAAAAGAAGTTCAAGTTCAATTTCTTCAATAAAATCCGCTATCAACCAGTAAAGATATAAATTATTATTAAATAGATGTTAATGAAATAAGAATGCAAAACAATTTTATACGTTAAAACAGAAAAAAAGTTAAATGAAATAGGGGTTAAATTGAATTGTCATTAATCTTGTTATATTAATGAAAGAAAGAAATCTACTGATCTACCAATTTTTCCTGATCTATGAAGTTTGATGCATTTATTGAAAATTTGAAAAGCTACATTGCTCTAGAGGTTTGTAGCAATTTGAACGCAATATTTTTTTATCCTCAATTACCAATTTGACACATTGTTCTTATAAGACATTATGTTATTGACATATTGACATATGACAAATATTTTGGGCATTTTCGATAACAGAATATGTCTCTAGAATTGTAAATAATATTCTTTGAATAGACAGTTCTTTCTAAATATTTTCGTTACTGTAACATTACTTTTCAAATATTTTTAAATATTAATATTATTAAATAACTTGAATAACTTGAATATTAATATTAAACAATGTTGCTATAACATTACTAAATACCAATATTATTGCTATAATAATTATTACATTCAATGCACCGCCTTTTCAAATACAGTCATTTACATATAATTCTGAATGTAATTTTTTGCAGCAAGCGTGACAATAGACTAATAAACCAAATAAGCTAAGATCACCATACGAAATTGGACATTCGTGTGAATGTCTTTAAGGACTTTAAACAATCTACAAATTCGATTATTTCTCTTTTCATTCTTTACCGTGTTGTCGATTTCGGGCAGATCAAGTTCAAAATCCGAGAGCTAAAACGCGACGAGAGAGTCGTGGCGACAAATTAACACGAATCACGGGGAGAATTTGTCTCGAAACGGCGTTCCACGTCAAACGCCACCTCAGCGAGGCGTATTATGACACGTCGTCATGATGGTGGCGTAACGACCACGTTGACGGCGGCTGTTCCACGCGGTCCGGGGAACTTGCCGAAGCTCGCGTCTCGAAATTGGATAACATAAATCGCAACAACGTCGTATTACGCGCCCGGAGTGTGTTAATTCTTAACAGTTGGTCCCATGTGCGTCAAAGGGGAATGAAAAGGCGAGTATACACGGCCGTTGCGAACGAAGCGCGCAGGTTGCACGTGCGGTGCATGTCGCCTGTGGCTCGAGCTTCCCTCGAGCGGCCGCAAATGGCAAGAGCAATGCCTAAGCACGGTGCACGACAGCCGGGAGAACTGTTACGCAAGAGATGTGTCAGGTTGGCGGAAGAGAGAGAAAGGAGAGAGGAACGGGTGAAAGACGCGTGCGAGAACAAGGAGCGAGGTACGCAGAGAGAAACGCGAGGACATAAAGTGGCGGGCAAAAGGCAGTTTAAAAATCGCCGGAAAAAATAAAGTATACTCGCTCTCGAGGAGAAGGAACTGTCGTCGTCGGTAGTTCTTCTTTTACGGGTTATAAATTTAATACACTTAAGAGAGGCCCCCCCCCCCCCCCCCCCCCCTCCGTATCGCGGCCATGAATTGGAAAGTTTTTAAGGGCCAACGCGCGGACTGTTTGATATCATCAAGTGTATTATATCATACGTATATCTTGGAATTTCCTGAAATTATAGAATTGTAAATTGTATCGAGCGAATTCCTAGTCACGCGGTGTCAGCAGACATCGGTCGATAAAATATTCTTATGTTTCCGGGTGTGTTGGGAAATGGAATTTGCTAGCGTGAATCCATCGAATGAACTTGTTAAAAGAAAAAAAAAATATTAAAACATCATTGCAGCATTGGATTGGCTTTCGATGGATTAAATCTGTGAATAGTCGAACGATTTAGTCTGAATTTATACGAGTAGATTATAGGGCTTTGTGCAGTTTTATATTATTATAAATATCGCTAGACAAATGGGAGCTGGGTAAATGTTCCATCTATCGAGTAACATGATGAATATTCTGTCAATTTTGCTATTATCGTGAGTGATTCTCAAAAATATGTGTATAAATATGTGTTGTATATAATTTTTCAAGAAGTAGGGAAATTGTTTCCTAACGTACCACAGACCAAGAAACGATATTAGAGGTATTTTTATTTTATTTAATAAAATACCTCTAAATTAATAATTTTAATTAATAAAATAGTACACTTGTTAAATGCTATACATTCTTCTCCTCAACCCTTTCAATCATATATTAAATAATTCGAAAAAATATGAGAAAATACAGGCTAGTCCTCAATGCGTTAATATAAATATAAAATAAACAATAGTTAAAATCTAAAATACATAATAAATCGATTCTTAAATATTACTATAAAAAATATATTAGTAGTAATATTTAAGAATATTTTATCAATGTGAATTAAAGAAGTGCGTATATGCATTGTTCAAAATTTCCCTGTTGCTGCAAAAGTGCGGTACGCAATGGTGTTAATTTTTCTACTTGCTCCGCGCGTAACAGATCTCTTATAGTTGGTTCGTTTCTTTTTCAACGAATTTTCAGCGCGGTTAATAGAATCTAGAGACATGGTAGCAAGCGTGACAGGAAGAGGGTTGAAAATAGCGCGACATGTGGTTGAGAAAGAGACGGACAGGGCGTGAGAGAGAGAGAGATCCGAGGGAAGTGATTTACCGCAAATTGCTCGTTGCTCGAGCATTGAGCATTGGGCAATCGTGTGCATGTTGCAACGTCATGTGCAACCGAAGGAGAGCCTGGCGGAGAGTCCTATGGTACATCAGTGGAAATCGCCATTGGCTGTCGGGAGTCTGCGTGGAAGAAACGCCGAAACGCGTCTGTCTTCCTACTACACGTTGTTGGAATATTCGCCAGCGAGAACAGCGCACAATCATCTGGAGAACGCGTTTTTTCCTGGCTCGTGACGAGAATTTAGTTTTATCTGACGATAAAAAAAAAAAAAAAAATCTGTCGCGAGTTTTAGCTACCTTAGACACACGTTCTTTATTTCTTTCTTTTTTTTTTTAAATTGTAGTGATAGTTACGCATCCTGTGTATCCAAGCATCCAAACATTATTGGCTTCTACGTCTTAAAATCCGTTGCCTGTTTAAAACTCTTTGCTCTCTTTTTGTATCAACTATCAGCAATTTATTTACAACGCATGAAGCTTCAAATAAAATGATATAACATTGGAGGTATAATCACCCGAGTGGTATTTAACACGAAATTATATTGATTATATCTTGCCAACATGTGATATCGTTTTAAATTCAAAGCAATCGTCAACGTGCAATGCGGGTTCGCTAGAACAAGAGTTACTCATGCATAGTTTCAATCTCTGGAAAAATAATAATATCCTCCGCCATTTTTTCAACGTTCGTAGAAAACAATAAGAAGTGTACGAATTACGCGAATTACTGAGTGTCAATTGACTCAGGACCGCCTTCAGAAATTTCTTCTTTCTGAAATTCTTTTGTTCTCCTCTACGTCGTTATCATAGCTCTCACTTTAGGCGTTTGTTCAGATATTATACATATTATACGGTCGTTACAATTATTATAAAAAGAAGTCCTGTTTAGGCTAGATTTAAGTCCTCTCAGAAGGGACAGTCGAGTGCAAAGGGTTAAACTTCGATTGGAAAATTTATCGGAAAAATAATACAGAGAAGCGTCTCTTTTAAAAAATTACTTTGTTTCTTCGCACACGGCGTTTCTTTAATCTTCACTCTTTGGACACACTCAACCATACTGCAGTTCCTTTACCGTTTTTCTTTCTTTCTTTTTTTTTTCTCTCTCTCTCTAACTATAAATACACACATTCACACAACACACATACGTACATTATGCAACCATTATTACACACATACGCAACCTTGGTTGCTCCCCTCGTCGACGTTCGTTACGTATTATACCAAACTTAAAATTAAAATCTAATGAAATAAAATTTGATAAAATTGACCAACCTTAAAATTAAAATTTAATAAAATAAAATTTGATAAAATTGATTTGAATTTTGGTCATAGAAACATAACACCGTTTTCGTCGATCGATCGATCCCCGATCGGTTCGCATTGGCGCAACACGCGCGCGCGCGCCCGCATAATCGTGCAATCAGCGCGGCACCATCTTATTTATGTAACCGTAAGTGTTGCCCGTTCCGACGATCGGGCTCCGATGCTCTCGCCACGAGGGCATTAACGCAACGAGGAACGAACAGGAGATTGCCAAGCTGCGGAAACCGGGGCAAACCGCGAGAAGAGGTATTACTTTCGCGCTCGTTCCGCAGGAAAATATATATAATTGCTTGCGGCGGCTAGAGCCGAAGCTTTTCTTGCTCCTCTTGCGTCTCGGCCGTTTACGGGGAAAAGCAACGGATCGGAAAAGGAAAGATAACGGGCTCTCGGCCGTGTGTTTTTCCGTGTAACGAAGAAAATGAACTGTGCCTGTTGTGTTTGTAATTGTGGAAGCGCGCTCGTCTGTCCCGCGGTTTTGTTTTATTGGGTTTCTTGCGTTTACTTAATCTAAATGATTGGTGTGTACTTTGCGCGTTTAGGTTGCACGTAACGGAGCAGTTGATACAGGATTGAATAAGAAAGAGCTCGGTGAAAATGTCTGGCCTTTTGTTCGATTTGTTCGATTAGATTACTGTTCTTACGGACGAAGTTGTGGTTTTGAGAGACGAATTGCTGCTGGAAATCGTTTGAAATCGAACGAATCAAGTGAAAACGAAATAAAATAAATCGTAAAAGTACATAAAACGTTTTATGGGGCGGGTAAATTTTAGAGCTGGGATTTGCTGTTTCTTTTTCTCTCTCGATGGAGATTTATATTCTGTGCTGCGTTACATTTTAATTCTCGCAGGGGAAAATTTTTTGTAAATAAAATTGTTCTAATTTTTACTGTTACGCGGAGAAAGTAACACGATCCAAAATATTCGTAATTATATTTCTTTCACTTGTAATTACAAATTTGAGACGAGGTTAAAATTGTGGAAAATACGCGGAGAATTATGAAAATTCAAGGAAAACTTAGTACAAAAAACAGAACCTTCAATTCTCAGATTCCTTTTTATTTTTTAATCGTGTTTAATTAAGGAACCTAGGAACCTTTTATTATTTCAACGACTTGAAAATTTGTATTGCATTAGCCAATACGAAAAGCATTTGTTTTCGAAACGTACGCATTTGAATCATGTTGGGAAAAAAATCATCAGACGTAACGATTTCAATGATTAGAGAGATTGAAATGATACAACACGCCGTTGTTCAAAAGTAATGGATACACGCGAACTTTCTAAGTCATGATACTTCAGAGCACACCCATATTCCTCGAAAGCGCTTGATACTATTTTGATTTGTTCCTTTTGAAAAATAACATCAGCACAAATTAAAATAATACTTCAAAGTATTCCAATTTTCATTGAATGATACATCGATCAATTTTAACTAAGAAAAAGTAGTTTTCAGTAAAAGTATAAAACTATTTACGAAAACAATTGGCTGTACCATTATCTGTCCATGTTATTATTTTGTTCGATAATTTTGTTCGATCTTTAAAAGGATGTGTACGTGTCGAGAGACAGAAAGTAGAGCAACTGAAACTTTTTTTTTTCCTTGTTCATGCGCACACATATATGCATATGATTTATTATTTAAATCTTACAGGGAAATGAGGTCATTTTTAGCTGAAATCGTTGCTCCTGGAACTCTTTCATACTTGATAATCATCGTTAAACAGTCACCATAAAAATGAGAACGATAATTTTCGAAATAAAAGCGAATTGTACCATGTATTCATGCTTGTGGTAGATTAATGGCGTAGATTAATTTAGCTGAGTACCTCATTATAACGAAAGTAGAACAGTAGTGACAACATTTCTCTTATTGAATTTATCAGTCTATAAAATTTCCATCTCTGTTAATACAAATAAAAAAGTTTTCGAACGTTATTCAAAGTTATATACACGGTGACAAAGAGAATACCTGAACGACTGATGTTTAGAAATTCTGTTAACTGTGCTACAACATTCTCGAATTTTTATGTCCGACTGATTAATCTTTTAACGAAATTTTTAGCAAAGGAACGAAACGAAAAACTGTTTCTTAATTTGTCGCAGGAATTCGTAGTTTATCCTTTTTTGACTTTAGTGTTTCATTCTAAATATTGAATTAAAATAATTATTAAATATTCTAGAATTGCAAATTTTTTTTTGCCTAAATTTTACAATAAATAGCAAAAGCGATTAGTTTCTTTTCTGTACTCGGTTACATTAAACAAAAAGATTCCATCTTCTCGTGACGAGTACATTCGACATGAACGTTCAAGGGGTTAAAATTATTTCCTCGAGATGAAGTCTCGCGAAAAGAATCTGTCCGCAATATATAAAATTCAGAAGATATCGCGAGTAGGATGTTCACGTTACACGCTGGTCGATCGAACAGCTTTACACATCCGCCATGTAATTTCGCCAGGTAACTTCTTTCTTCTCGCGGGTCGCGCAGAATATCCTTTATCAGTCGAGTATGTCACGTAAAATAATTCGAGAGTCTCACGGCCATTAGGCGAAATGTAATTTATAACTTCCATCGTATGCACATCCATCGACAAGAGATAGTCGAGGAGAGCTTCGTCAACGAGCAGCAACGCGCGGATGATATAGAACAACTTGGTGTCATAAAGATAGCGAGGAGCCATATCGATGCAATGTTGGCTGGGTTGGCTCGTCCTCTTCACTATCATCCCTCTATCCTTCGCGTGTTGCGACCAATATCGCCGACATATAGCGTTCAGCCCTCGGTGCAACGACGAGCTTTTCTATTTCACTGCATTCCCCACTGCAGTTCAAGCGGTTGTTACTGTTTGAACAACGTTTCTGAACAACAGGCTCGAATAGTTAATCTAATCCATGCTACCTATCCATTAGTTTGTTGTTGTGAAATTTACTGCCGTCTCTCCTGGCTACGTTGTACTCGAAAAAAAATATATATATTAGGTATAACCATAAGTAATGTCGTGTTTTTTTGATACTGTACGAAATGTTATTTTATCTAAGATTTAATGCAGTTTTAATCTCCATCGTTATTGACAGTCTTCGTCCATTCCTGTGACAAACTTTCTATTCCCTTTTTGTAGAATGTGTGTGATTTTGAAGTAAAATATTAATTAAATGAAAAGAACATTTACTTATGGCTATACCTATTATGTGTAATTTGTATCGCAGACAGTCGATTTTACTTTGTTTTTTTTCTTTCTTTCCCTCTTCAACTGGAATCGTGCACTTTTTCTGGTTTCTTTGCTTACTCTGAGTTTCACTTTGTGCAACGAGGCTACGGCTTCTTTTTTATGGAAGTATTTTGGAAAGTATAATTTACAAAATAGAAAATTATTTTACCTATCGGATGTTGTAGAAAGTACTTTGGATATTTTATATATTTCTTCATATTCTTCAATCACTGTATTGTGTAATTTTATATCAGGTCACCCTACAAGTAACACGGTCATCTTGTATATTAGATAGAAATAAAAAAATAACCCATTAGATAATAAATTTTGCTGTATTTATATACTTCAGCTTTTTCTATAAAATTTTCTACTCGAATTTTGTACGAGCATTAATTTAAACTTCGTATGAAAAACAAGGTATTTTTTTGTTATTCTATTACGCAAAGTTGAAGATAATTAAACATTTATGAATGAAGTATTTTTTTTTTTTGTAGAAAACACTATCGATCTGCATCGATAAAATGCAAATTAAAAAAAATAAAATTGCGTTCCTAATCAATATCATATGATTTCCTCAGAGCAAATCAACTTTTGTTCAAACATTTTTCGTGATAATATCGATGAACAAGTTGCAATGTTAGACGAAACACCCTGTATATTCCGAATTCTATAGTCGAAACACTATGAGGACTAGTAGCAATCCGTGTGATTTAATAGTGCTGACCGCAAGCCTTGTGCATTGATATCGATGACCTGGTTTGTGGGATCTGATAACAATTACTCTTAAGACGTCTATGCAAAGACCGTTATACCCTAACCCGATCTGATATCGTTAATACAAGTATCCCTCAGATCACTGAAATTTCGCCTGGCAGCTTGACGTTTCTCAGTGTTACATCCTACAAATTGTTGTGTATTTCAATCGATTTCTCAAAAGTTTCCCCCGTTTATTTCAAATATTACCTGTTTTATAAAACATCTCGTTTCATAAACGCACGAAAATACAATACTTTCAGATTTTCTACTTGAATCATCATTTAATTAACATTTCGTTTGCTCAACTCTGCTTTGTTAAATATTTTGTAATATTGGGGCTACGGATTTCCTTCGACGAAAAAGAAATTGATACATCGTTTAATCCTTAATGTAATTAATCGAGTTGAATTTAAATTGAATTAACGTAAATTAAAATATTCCACGGGGAAACGCGTAATCTACGTTGACAAAACAATTACGTTCCCATTTTCTGCGCAACACTTATCGCACTTATCGTATTTCTCTGTTTTCCTCTCTAGTTAAATAAATCTCTCTGTTTGTTTTTTTTTTTGTCCTTTTTCTTTCGTACGCGATCCGAAATTAAACGCGAATGCGAAATTAATATTTACCTGAGCGCTGCGCAGCGGTGCGGCGACAAACGCTGTTTACTGTTTTCGATTTCGGTACGGCGTACATACGTGCAAGACCGTTCTGAAAAGTATGTATATATCGTACATCGGAAACACCTGTGCGGATAAAATTGCTCTGGCGAGGACACTGTAATTATCCACGAAACCAACAAGGATAAACCCACAAAACGGTTCCTCTTTGCTCGTCGTTAATCACGTCTTTCCGCCTCTCTCTCCCTTCGTTCTTCAACCTTCAACCAAGCGGTAATTATTCATATCCCGCGAGTGAAATTCCTCTCCGCGAAACCTCTGTTTTTTTTTTTTTTTTTTTTTTTGTTTCATTTTGTAACCGAGCATGTTCATTTTGCACGTAAGGAATTTGGTTTCTTCTGGCGATGGGAAGGATGGCGCTGTGGCCGCGGTTTTCTGAGAGAAACCGCGCGAGCGCGCGCACGTTCCGCGTGCCGTATCGTTGGCCGGTGTTCGCATTCCGGCGTAATTACGATTAGAAAGGCTTGACGAGGGTTCTCGAGCCGCGCTCGAGAGAGGATCAAAAAGTTGTCGCGGAGAATGAAAAGGACGGGGCGCAGGGATGAGCGTGGAGACCGCGGAATGAAAACTGACAGCGGAACGACGAGTCAAGTGGAGGACCGCCGCGCAATTTTCCGCGGTCCGCCGCCGTGGACCCCGCGCGCCATTATCCCTGAAAGCTTGATATATCGCATGGCATAATTACGGGTAATTAGCTGTTACGCGCAATTGGTAATAATGGCTGTGCCCGGGCCGTCAGCGTTCAGCTCTTTTCAAATGTACGCCCCGGTGAAATATATATCGGCTCGGTTGCACTCTGCGATTTTCCTTTTTTTCTTTTTTTTTTCTTCTTTTTTTTTTCTCGGGTTTCATCGCTCGAACACGAAATTCGAACTCCTCGCGGATATTTTTCGCAGTTTCGTCTCGTCTCGTTGCGTCGAATTAGAATTGTCGTTGAAACAGTGTACGTGGATACACGCGTGTATGTTACCACTATTCGACGATAAACGTGATCGATAAAAATGAAATTGATTGGGAAATACAGCGAAATATTTTATCCAATTTCGTCGGAGTTTGTTCAGCTGTTTTAAAACGTGCGCGCAGTGAAATATCGACACTTACTAGGGATGTTTTGTCCCCCTGATTTTGTCCGATTTTTCTCTCCGATTTGTCCGTTAATTCCACAAATTCCCTGTGGATTTTTCGACGAAAACGAAGCTGGAAAAATCGAGCGAGCTTAATGTTTATTTTTGAAGCAAATATTATGATATTATACTACAATATTGACGATATAATATTGTGATATATATATAATATTATACTGCAATATTATAATATTCGATAATAAATGTGATGGAAAGATGAAATTGATTGAAAATACAGTAAAATATTTTGTTAATGCTTATACTGTCAATCAATGTCTCGATACTTCCCAGGAACACTGTACTTTGATTTTGCCCGGTTTTTCTCTCATTAATAATTATTCGACGAATTAAAATTCCCCCTGGATGAAAATCGCATAAATTTAAGTATCCTTGAAACAATTATTTATTTATAACATGATATAATAATATTCAATGATAAAAGTTATCGAAAGATAAAATTAATTGAACATAAAAAAAATGTTTTTATTAAGTAATTATACAGTTAAGATGGTTAATTGATAAGAGTGATAAAATATTACTGATGATCTTTTCAAATGTAAAATATCGACATCGTCAGGGACATTTTAGTCTTTTATCCTTGAAACATTACGCGATTGTAATATTTGATAATAAAAACGATCGAAAGAAATTGGTTGGAAATACTTTTATCACATAATTCTGTGGTTAAGATAATTGATAAGATAAAATAACTTTGATAATGTAATAATTAACTTCCCTGACTGTACGAGTCTGAATTGAATCAATGATGTACATAGTACACGTACATGCGTAATAGTGATTGACAAATATTTTTAGATAGAAGAAATTGGAGTTGAAAATAGTTGCAACTAGACTGTAAATATTTACGCAAATTCATTTCTCTGTAAACAGACTAAATATGACGGAATCTAGGTAAAAGATTGACATATATGTATCCAATCTATATACAAGTAGGCAAAATAATAACAAGTACGTACTATATTTTCGATATCTTAAATATTTTTGCGCATTCTACGGCATTTGCATTTTCATATTTTCAAATTTCCCACAAATGAATAAAAATTCGTAATCTAATTATGACATCATCGTGACTACCTGAAATGGTCTAATCTAAAATATTTCTATGCAAAATTAAATCAATTATTTCTTCGAAATAGACGTTATCTATCTATTCTAATAAAATAATCGATCCGATAACGTAGAATGAAATGAAGACAATTATCAAACAAGACTAAATTGAAACTAATTTAAAACTCTAATTTCAAAACAAATGAAACTGATTGGTTGTTTAGCGATTTGAAACTTAGGAGAGATTAAAATTAAATATTTCTTAATTGGATTTCAATTTATTCGCGTGGTCACTTTTATCCTGAAATATACTTGATTAATATAATTAATTGGAGAAAGAATTGTTTCATTTGTTTTGCGGTAATTACAGAATAGCGTAAACAACGGAATGAAAATAAATTGGGAATGAACGTTCGCGTGCCGTATCGACTGCAATTGTATTTCGACGATATTGCCAATTACTTTCCAGAGTTGCGAAGTTTTCGCGAACACCAAGCGCTTGAAAAGTTTTACTTACGTAGTTACGCTACTGTTCCGATTCTCGCTAATTGTTTTAACGGGTTTCGCGGCGAAACTTTTCCATCGTTATAGACGTTGTTGAAGATCGCACACGTGCCAAAAAAAAAAAAAAAAAAAACGTTTCGAACAACTAACGTCTTCAACCGAGAAAATATATTTTTCTCTGTGAGAGATTGTAACCAGCTTCGAGCTTCGAGTCAAACTTTCGATTGTTAAAAAGTAGTTTTCTAATTCATTTCGTTTAAACAGTATGGTATCGTGGTCGATTATTACCAATATTGGTAAGGCCAATAAATGGACAAATTATTTCCAGCCTTTTATTGTCAATTACATGAATAAATTAATAACTAAATAAAGCATACGTGGTGATTAATTTCTCTATGCACATGTATGTGCATTTATTGACTGTTACGAGTAATAAATTTGGTTTGTGCACAAATTTGCAGACATTATGTATACAGATCAATATATAGCGTTACAAAATTAACTTTGACTTTGAAATTTAAATGCTCATCATGGGGAGCAAAAGTTTTAAAAAATCCACGAATCACAAATAAATTATACCGTACTTTTGGAAGCTATAAAATAAAACATTATGTAACTTCACGATGTTTGGTTGTATAATTTCGAAATGGTTGACGCACCTGCGTCATGGGAAATTTTCGTTTTGTTAAATCATGGCCAATGTGGGCATTGATATTGTTTGCAATATGCATAAATTTTACAATTGAAAAATAAATAATAAAATAGGGAACAATAAAATAGGGAACTTTTAAAAACAAAACGAAATTTTTTAAGTGTAATATATAAATTTATATAATCATATTTTTAATATATTTGACTAACCATATAGGAAAATACGAAGGAAGACAATTATTTTGCACAATTAACAATTAAAAGATGTTAATACCAGAGAGGCGTTTATATCGAGAAACGATTAATTCGCATAATTTCCTTAATTTCTATGCAATTTTTCTGTAATAAATATAATAATAAATGTAATAATAATGAATTTCTGTAATTATTCGGTGATTGCACAGATATCAGAAGTTTTTTTAAAAATTATTTTATGAAATAGTCGTATTTATTATGAAACAATTATTATAAATTATCAATATTGCTTTAGAAATTATTTTTATGTAATTACTGATTATTTATATTATTTATTAGTTTTATTAACTTTTATGGCAGAATATACAAATAGAGAAACTTTTTTCGCTTTATGCCCATTTCCAAATTTTCTTGTGGAAATATTTATATGTACCGTCAAAGCTAAATTGTATTTTTGCTGATTTATTATTTAAAAGCTTTTGTAGCATCTAAATTTGAATCTCTGTGTGCGTGAAATGCACTAAAAAAAAAAAAAAGAAGAAAAAATACTGCGAAAATCTAGTTTCGTGTCTAATTTTAGATATTCATTAAAAGAGCGCGTTGTATGTCAAACGGGATTTGAATTGGTTCTCAGCAGCTGCTGTTTTATTGCTATTAATTGAAACTATTTCTAGTAAAGAAACCTGAAAGACGGGTCGTCTCGTTCAAACGGTATTTAAATTAGAACCTCTTTGAGGTTCGCGTTAAAAATATCTCGGCATCCAAAGTTCAGTTGCGAAAATCAATGCAACAGTGGGCGAATTAAGATCAATCGCACTTTCGCAATTTTGACATTCCTATCGTTTTATCGTGGCGGCGACTTATCGACTGGTATGTAGGCCGTCTCAGATATCAATCGTGTACGTAATCTGTTTATGAGCGAATGTACAATAATATACATATGTATCTCACAATAAAACGTCAAGTGGACTTTGCGTTATTTATGACTTTTATTCTATTATTTGAATAGAATAAAAGTCGTAATATTTTTTCGTTTTAAGAATAGATATGTTATTTATATTGGTATTACATTTTGCTCTAATTGTATTTCTTTTTCCAACTGCATTAATCCAAGCGTTGAAGACAGCACTTCATTATTTCCCTATTTATGACCCTATTGTAACGAAATATTCTTTTTAAATTATTATAATCCAATTAATTAAAAATGGTTTCAGAAATCTGAAATTTCCTCAATTTCTGTTGCCTCGATGATATGTTTCAGTAATAAATTCTATTCTGTCAGTTTTAATGAAGCTTCCAATATAAAAAAAAATTCAGAATATTAAGAGATAAAAGATTTCAAGAGTTTAAACGCTAAAAGACATACCAATAGAGAATACGAAATATTTTACTACTTGAATAAAAAGTGAGACATAATCAGGTATTTTATACACTTTTTCTGATAGCAAAAAACGCTTTGGAAATGTCAAATGAAAAATTTCAAATGAACCTCACATAATCGATAGGAATATCGACTGAATACTTAAATTTTAATTTTACCAAATTTTCTTTTTATTCAACCAAATTGAACCCTTGGACTTTCAATTTTAGTTTAATATATTTCTTCAACTTCACTTGAGGTTTAAATTTGATAAAATTCAAATTCAAATATTCAACAGAGTATGTGAATATCTTTGAAGATCTCACTTTTGCTGATTGTATGTATCTTCTTTAATACTACTGTAATAATACTGTAATATATGTATGTCAACATGTAATACAATTATTAATTTAAAATTAGATAAGGCTGCAACTCCAATGAGTCTTCTTAAAAGTTAATTAATAGTTATTTTTAAAATATACTCACCTCGACATTGTAATATACTCATACGTAACAAAAATATATATTTTCACAGTCTATAATGTTTAATTTACTTATTATCGGAAATTACTAGCAATTACTTTCACGTACGTATTGAACTAAATTTAAACGAATTGAAGTACTAAATCTAATCTCCTCAAACGTGACTAGCAGTATCCAGTTCCTAGTACATACGTCATGCTCACGTGCATGATCAGCTTCCTTCCCTTGCATGTTACAAATAACATCGACTGGAATGATACTGTTCCGACTGATGCATGTTTTCTTTTATTCTCTCTCTCTCTCTCTCTCTCTCTCTCTCTCTCTCTCTCTCTCTCTCTCTCTCTCTCTCTCTACGCTCTCTGCGTTGCGACG
>NW_025109583.1:1008374-1073232 GCF_011392965.1 Frieseomelitta varia
CTCTCTCTCTCTCTCTCTCTCTCTCTCTCTCTCTCTCTCTATTTCCTTTTGTGTTTTCTTTTTTCTCGTCCGACGAGTTTCTGCGTTTCTTTATTTTGTTCAATGACTATTTGTCCGTCTCTCCGCCCGTTTATCGTATCGTTTCTTTCTCGTTGTTCCCTTTTATTCTTTTCCTTCACTCTCTCTCTCTCTCTCTCTCTCTCTCTCTCTCTCTCTCTCTCTCTTTATATATGTCATGTCTATTTTCTCTTTTATTTAACGCTTTCATACTCGTGCCATAGACGAGCGGAACGCAATATGAATTCTGTACGTGTAAAAATACTGAAATCCTGTTCTCCTCGTATTGCACTGGAATAATTACAATGAACGGATATTTTCCTGGCACAGAAAGCCTGTGCCAGGCTTTTACCATCCACTTTTCAGTAACACTTATTTTTGTCTATCTTTTCCTGCTTTTCCCTTTATCTTTCATAAGGATAAATTTTCATTATTATCTTTATCTAATATTTATGTTTACGCGTTGCTTTGTATATTTTCATTCCGTTAATAAATTCTTTACGTACTAAATAAATTGAATAGAATGAACATTGTGTATGGCATTTTTGGAATAAAATGATGCAAAATATATTGTCAAACAAACGAATTATAAGACAAATTAAGAAGCATCAACATACGTGATGCTTTTATAAATTATCTTTTTAAAGATAATTTTTTAATAATTTTTAACTGCGTTCTATAAAAATTCGTTTCTTTAAAGTCCAAAATAAGGCTGGTGAATTTATTCTCATACAAATTTTGTAAAATTGTAGAGGATGTATTTCACTTGATAAGTTTAAAACACTAGACCAGAACCAAAATCAATGGAACTACGAGTAAAATTAATGACAAAATTGTAGTATAAATTTAAGCGCGAATAGCCAGAAGTTTTCCAATGAAATAAATTCTTAAAAGATACGATCTGTCGAGTGGTTTTGAACGAACAAAACTAGAGGATTATGTTCACCGCGCTCGAATTTTAAGGGACAGTAAATTTATCTCGTTAGAGCCACCATTGGAATTCGCTTCATTTCGTGATAATTTCGAACTCGTGTTAAATACAAATTTGTTAATCTTCTTCTTTTTATCCGCTTGGTTGCATTATTTTTTATTTTAAAAATGACACACATTTTAATGTGTTTCATAAAAACTAGCATAGCAAAATAATAATACGTTCACATTTGTTTTATGAAAAATGTTTTATTATATATTTTATTAAGTAGTTACTTTAATTAAGTAATTAGTAATTTTACAGATTATTATAAATTTGGTTAATCTTTGTCTGATGGATACTAGACCTAATAATAATAATAACTATCAATATTGAATTCGTAATTAATATAATTGTTATTTTTGTCTATATCTAATTATATATTCTACATTTAGAAAAATACTAAAAGCAATATTTTGTTACGATGCCATTTGGATCCAACATACGTCGTTTAAGAAAAAGATTTGAAAAGGAAGAAATGTTTAATAATACGGAATATAGAAATCTATTTTTCTACGACTTTGATTTTGTCATTGAGTATATATGTATTACCGTAGACCATGAATAGTACAAATATTTTATTTTTTTTTTTCAAAAAAAAAAATAAAATTCTCCTTTTTTATGTTGAATGCAAAAAAAATATCAATATTTCGTGAAACATTTCAAATTTTCCATAAATCGTATATTTACAAATATTCAGATTAACTTTGATCTTTTCTATATCAAAATAATACATTGTAATAGTACAATAGCACAAAAGTAATGTAATGTACTTACATTATAACCTCTTCTGTCATGTTCTTCGGTAATCACTCTTTTTTTAAATTGAAAACTAAAGCGTATTCGCGTTCATTTTGACGACAGTGACGAAAGACGACGCATAATGATCACATCGATAATGATATTATTGACAATATTCAATCAATTCGATAGCAAACACGTGAGAAATATCAATACTCGATACGTATTAAAAGTTTAGGCACTTGGTATCAATTTTCAATACTGACACACTTTGAATCGATATCAAATCGAAAAAAAAAAAATACTTATAGCGAATCAACACCTATTTGCTATTTCGTTAATCGTTTGATACCTTTGTATCGATACTTCAACGAACGTAATACGTAATAATTTAATATCTTAATAATATTCCTTTGATATTTTATAAAAGCATCGATATCTACGGATACTAAACTCTTAAAATTATACTCATTTCACACCTCAGTGAAATATTATATTTTATCAATTAAACACAATGTTGTAAAGATGATTACGTTGATATCAAACTGGTATTGACACTTTCGCAAGGTATCAAACAATCGATACTTTCATAAAAGTATCAAAGAGATATCAATATTTTTAAAGAGTTTCAATAATAAGTTGTGAACGGTATTAATTGGGTATCGATTTCATCACTAGCAATGTACACGCACATACACAGACTGTACTTGGAACAATGACGATATCGTATGCCGTATAGAATAATAGAAATTAACACTTAAAGGACACAACACGTAAATTTACATACTTTCATGCTAACTTTCTAAGACAGGTCGCGTAAACAATTCGTCCTTATTCCCGTCAAATCCGAAAAAATATATACATATTGCGTTAAAAGCGCGACCACTTTGTACCACTTGAAAGATGACTAACAAGATGGCTGAGAGGCAAAGAGAGTAATCAACTCACTGACACGCTATGTTTGGTTATGTGTTTACTTTCGGCCAATAGAATTCCTTGTAACAAAAACGTATTGAATCTATCCAAAACAACCAATCAGATTCGCATTTCCGTCCGTCGTCTTCCTGTTAATCCGCATTATACGTCTATTTAATATGTATAATATTATAATAATAAATCATTATTATTATATATTTATTATTAATAATAATATTATATGATCATTATTGTTAATAATATTATATAATTATTAATGATGTTATAATAACAAATCATTTTTATTTTGTTCGATTCATGTGGTGCGTATGAATACTTCAGTAGTGTTCTTTTCAATACGCCGTGAACAGTTTATGGGTTCAAGCAATGGGAAATCGAAATTTCTCTACCGTGTGTACACTTTTTTGAGATTGACAATAGCCGCGTGAATTATCAAAATTGAATTAATAAATGAAGAAAATTTTTAAAAGTTTGGAAAATCCATACGAAAGCGTTATTCATTAAAAGTGATTCGTAGTTTTGTGCAACCAGTGAAAGGAAGAAATTTGAAATCATAAACGAGGATGAAATGCCGAGCGAGACATTGAGGAAATGGAAAACAAAAGACAGGAAAGCGAAATCCAATATCATTCTTTCCATTACTGTATCGGAGTTGAAACAAGTCAAAAGATATTTCAGACGTCGAGGGAAATTTGATTAAAATTGTAGGAAGTATATCAATCGAAGGAAAGCCATCTCTTTAAAACGAGTGACATTGTACAAAAGATATATAAGTACGAACATGTCTATAAAATATTTAATAAATTAAATTTGATAAAAATCGAAATTAATTTGAATCTATTAACCTCAGTCTCCTGTATAGTTTACGTCACGTCCGTTGCATCACGTGATATGACTCCATGACAGTTTCATCGACAGTGACGCTGCCCACAGGAAAAAAGCGCGAAAACGGTAAGAGACGCGCGCAAACGCGGTTAGTAATGTCCTTTGAGAAAAAGTTTGAGAAACGAAAGTGAAAATAAATGAAGAATCGAATTATATTTAAATACTATTGTAAATAGACAAAGTCGGGCGGCAAACTGCAAACAAGAAGGGCCATAGGATAGCCGCATTAATCAAGCGAATAATGCATGCATGTAAGTTTATATGTAAGCTGTACAACATTGTAGCGAGGCAATGGCAGAAGCACGTATATATATATATACGGTGTTACACATTACGCAAACTGTAAATTAAGGTTTTAATAATAATTATATTTAGCTATGTAAGAATGAAAATAAATTCACGGATGTTTAAGCGAAAATCAAAATTGAAAATTCTTTTACTTTGAATTTCAAAGGTTAGCCAACAGTCGAAGAAAGTGACCGCGAATGACGCACTCTACGCGCCGGGCTTGCGAACTAATTTGTCGGTTGGGAGAACGAAAATTTTAAATTAATCGAATTCGTTAGCAAGTCAGTAAAAATCGTCGGAAGTGAGAATGTAATATTGTGAATCGTGCGAGTGAACAAATGGGCTGTACATACTTTCTGTACGAGAAATAAACGGGAATTGCGACGTGCAGCATCGTCGAATGGATTGGATGGTATTGAATTTCAAAGATCCTGTGGAGCGCGATCGAAATGGATGTGTAAAAGGTATGCGCGTAAAAAATCATGGCGATGCGTTTTTTTCTGTGAAAAACGAAAATATTCCATTGTTCAGATATAAACGTCAATTCTGCTATAAAAAAAACGATGAAAAAGAACGATTTTTTATTTTTATGTGATTTGATACACACATACATACATACATACATACATATGTACATATATGTATATGTACATATGTATGTAGAAGAAAAGACCTTGTTTGATCACAAAAAATTCAAGATATTTCACAGAGTATTAGCTTTTTATTAATCCTTAAGTATTATTAATAATCTGTGAAATCCTAATTTTTATTTACGTCTCTTTCGTTTCCTACATTACTTTATATTTCATGTTTTCATTTATTATATTTTATGTTTTTCAATGTATTTATCATTGTTCAATCATGCTTGAAATTCTTTGTATATTAATTTATATTATGTGTAATGTATTTTATGTAATTGTATAATATAATAACAAAAACAATTGAATTTGACCTTTGACTATATATTTAATAATGCAATAAATATTAACCGTCTGTGAGATCTTCTATAGTAAAGTTTTAATGTTTAGTTTAAATTTTAATGTCTATAGTACTTGAGGTTTAATACTGTATTTGATTACATCACAATTTACAATTAATATCATTGTGATAACAGAAACTTTCTCGTTTTTTATGCAAAATGTAATTTCATTTAAAAGTAAAGTTTTTACATTTTTTAGGTATATAATTGCATTTATTAAAAAAAGTCAATGAAAAATAGATTTTCCTATATGGAAATACTATGTATTTGACGTTTTCCTTCTACAAATCTTTTATTTATTTCACAAAATAATTTAATATTGTTATGTTCAATATTTAGTAACGAAGTATATTTTATTTCAGTAGCTATTTTCTGGTGATCTCAAATGACCATCGGAAAATCAGATTTGAAGTTCTAAAATGAAGTTTACTCAGTGACAGCTCTTAACAATAATTTGATCAACAAACTCTCCTATATCAGTAAATTGGCGTGCAGGTTTCTGGTATTATTTCCTCCTAGGCAATCGTTCTCTGCTCGTCCCGGAAATATTGTTTATTTCTCCTTAAGATGTTTCTTCTCTCGAAGTAGAGTGGTTCAGTGGTAATATAATAAAGGGTCTTCCAGTTGCTTTCTAGACTATATTTTATTTTCTCTGCTCATTCAGACAGACGTATTATATACGTATTTTTATATTATACATAAATTATCAAAAGAAAAATCAATTTTCAATAATTTCTTTTGATCGTTTGTTGCAAATAGTATTCATTAAATGCAACGAATAGGGAATAATTAAGTCATCGATTTTAAATTAATCTCTCAATTATTGGAACTATTATTAATAATATAACATTATTAATGCCAAATTTCAAATATTGTATTATATTATATACAGTGAATATCATTTAAATCAAAAATTGATTATGTTGTAACTTCGTGAAAAAAAGAAATTGTACAACAATGAACCAAAACTCATTTTAAAGCACAAAACTTTTATTTTCATAATGTACTGTTTATTTTTTCCTGAGACGTTTTTATATCGTGTAACGAATAGAAATGTAAAGATATCTTCTTTTCTCAATACTATAAATTGTTATACTGTAAAAAGTTTTTTTTATGACTGAGTCTGCTATTTGAAAATTAAAGTCTCCTCTTTCCAACAATTCCTTAAAATTTGTTGTACGATTTCTTTTCAGCCATGAATAAAGTACAAACATTCAGTGTAATTTAATAATATATCATATAATATGTTATCAGAATTTAGAAATATCAAAATTATAAATAATATTATCAAATCAATATAAGTTCTGCTTATTGTTAAAATATGCAAAGTTTTTGTCAACTTAGAAATATTTAATCATCCTTTTTCTCAGGAAGAGACAATGCATTAGTCAATAAAGCAATAATAAATTATTGCAAATATCTTTTATAATCTCAAAAATTTCTTATTTTCCCTCTTGAAAGAATTTCTTTCTCTTGTTATCTCTCTTTTTAGTAATTACTTCAGTCTCCCCTTTTAAGTAATTACTTCATTCATTTAATATACACATTCTAGGAAAAGTACGTAGATGTTCAATTAATAAGTTTCTTGTAAATTTGTATTGAAGTTTCCATGTGAACATTCAAACATGAAGTACAAAGTAGTGTAGTATAAATATAATATACAGCAATTTACAAACGGAGAGTAATTATTACTTTCTTTCTGTTCCAGGTAAGCCGACTATTTCAACAATTGCAGTTGAATCCTATTCGAGTTATTTTTCCCGTTATCAAACGTTCTGTAAGTTGCAGTAGGTAACTGTTACAGTTAATTAAAGTTTATTACTATCTTAGTAACTTTGTTGTGTGAGTAAAAACTCCTATTCATAACAAGATATCATCAGAATGTGCAGAAAGAAGTAATAGTACAAACTGTGCTGTTAGTTTTTTTACGCGGTTTATTATACGAATCTCTAACATTAACTTGTATGACTTTAATCACGTCACATTTAGAATTCAATCGTTTTCTTCTATAATTTGCCCAACAATCGTTAATACATTGTAATTACCAGAGTTTACAATTCAATCGTTTTCTCCTATAATTTGTTCAACAATCGTTAATATACTATGATTATTAGAGTTTAACACTACGTATTGCTTATTGATAATTTTTACATCTCTATTTATTTATAAAGATACGTTGCAAATGAAAGTAACTTAGTGATTACAGATTAATTTGAATATCTCTTCTAACTGCTTTCATGATGAAAAGAAAAAATATATTACATGGTAATTCAAATCAAAATCAAGCATAAATCTTTTGTTACAACAAATTTTTTGTTAGTGTTAGAGACATTAATTATTTTTAAATACGTAACTGTTAATAATTATTATATAAAATAACAAAAAATGTTAAATATTTCTTTAGTATTTCTTGTTAATTTTTTATAAAAATATGTGGAGTCATATGCTTGATCAAATTGTCTCACAATCGTATGTAGAAACTTGTGCTGTTTTCTAAATATTATAACCAGTAGTTTGCTTTGAATATATTAGATATTTCTGCATTCTGTACATACAGTTAATCTGTTAACTATTGTCATATTAAATTAGTTGATTTTTTTAAATTATTACAATTAATTATTAATTATTCAGTAGGAACAATTAATAATTAATTATTATTCAATTTATTTAATAATTTTATTAGTCAAATTTATCAATATTATTGAAAAAAATTTGCTCATTCATGAAAAGAAAAAATAATAAGGAAAATCAAATGAATACACGGTGAGGAAATGATAAATTAGAAATTTGTTTCTGTTTACTTTTCTGTTTAATACTCATCAAAAATTATCATCGTACTATACTATAGTAACATGAAGAAATACATTTCTTTATTTCCTTTTTCTTTAATGTTTTCTTTTTGTTTTGTTGTGGTCTCCAAATACTCTAAAGTGTCTTAAATTTATGAGATTGAAATTTAAAATGCAGTTACATGATATGTGAGTATGCAACGTTAAACTTGATTACACGATGTTTACAAATTAAATTTCTCACAAATGCATAAACTACTGCAATCTATTCGTTATACTCGAGTATTTAATCACGAACCGACATTTACGACTTGTTAAACGAAAGTTGAAATATCTTGGAATTCCAAGGAGAATGGATCCCTTATCTCGTAAAATAATTAAGAGTAGCGTTGCTGTTTAGCTTTAAATCGTGAGTTTTAAACAAAGTCGGCTGGCTCTCAGCCACTCACTCGAGGGAATGTAAATGAAACAGACATTATTAAAGTTGCCACAGTGAAAATGCGGACCGGCCTATTATGCACACTACTTTCATTAATATCATTAAACTTTCCGCATTAAGAGCGAGCAGCACACCCTGTTTCGTTCCTACCTCTCTTCCATTCTCTTCACCGTTCGTAACTCGCATTGAAATTGCGGCGCACCTCTGCCTATCTAAAGACAGCTGAACTCGTTTATAGAGCTCTTCGAACGTTCACAAATTGCTTCTTCTCCATAGAAACTGTACTTCGCTCTTTAGTTCACCCGTTTTCTGTTACGTTAACTTTCAATTGGCGAAACGAAAGATCAAATGCTCATTCGAGAAATTTTTTACAACTTTAAGAGCAATTGCATCGGCGATTCGCTAGCAGGGATCCTTTTGTTGGAATACCTGCGTTGCGTTTGAATTTAATTTTAATTATATAATTACTTAATTTTGAATATTCAATCAAAATTGGCACTTGGGTGTTTTTCACGTAGAATTCAACTTTTCGGTTGTACCCGAATCGTGAATCGGAATTATATAATTTTATTTTTAAATTGTTTTTAAATAGAGTTGATTCGATTAGTTTCTTTGAGTCGCTAGATATAAGTTCAATAATATGTTATTCGTTATACTTTAAAAACCTGATGACCTTTTAGTAATATCAGCTAATATGCATAATATTTTAAATTCAATGGCACGATTGTTCTCAAGTATAAGAAACTTTCTTAATTCTTTAAAGTGATTTCGCATGTACCTGACGGGTCAAGCGCGAAAGCCAGGGAAACTAAATTCTCTCTATTTTATTTCAGTGGTAAGTCTTTTCTGTGTATACCGTGTAATGATATACCGTTAAACACGTTAATGCTCTTAATTACAAACAGTACATTATGTTTCCGCATCTTGTTTAGGTTTCATTTTCTTTTTATCGATCACGAAAGGAAACGTACTCTTTCTGATTTATTTTTCTGACGATCACTTCCCAATGTTTTGCTTGCTACATTATTTAAATTAAATAATTTAAGTAAATGAAATTTGAAATTTGGTTAAGTAAAATATGTTTGTTTGATTGTGCTGAGATGACGAAAGCAATAATAAAAGCACATATCAAAGCAATATTATACAGGGTGAACCGTTGTATATTATTATTGTCCCTCTCTGTACTAAACAATTTTTGTTAACAACGTTTTTTTTCATATATTTAAAAACAACGGGAATATTCAAGATGATTACGTTACGATCCACTGGATTATCGTGGTGTTTGTATTAATTAGTTATTAGAAATACAATGGATGAGTTATAATAATTATATGCATATGTTGATACATATGTTTCAAATTAAACTTCTGATTAACTTTACGATTTCACTTCTATCAATTATGCTTATCTAGAATCACTTCCTGAAAGCGTGAAAGTTTTATAGTTTTAATAAAGAGTTAATAAATCGTTTTCAAAACGTTGCAACCTGAAAATAAAATTTTTGCAATTAATCCCCCGATATACAATGATGTCTGGAAGATGTCATGCGTTTCCTACAAAAATTACTGAATTATTAATTTGTTCTTTCATCATTTTCAATTTTGTTCACAAGTATTTATGACACTTTGCAGTATAATTATCTTTGCCAAGTTTACACAAATATTAAAATGAGAAATAAATATCATTTTTTTTTTTTTTTGGTCGAATTCTTTTATCGAATTTGATTTAATTCGTGCGTCAAGGGGCTAATCGATTAACTTCGTGCCTGTTACAACAATATTGAACTTTTGAAATACTCGAGTCTCGCATTACTATTATTAGTGAAATCGGCTAATGTTTACTAGTTTTGTATTTTATCAACCAGATGCGATTTCATTTCTGCTCTCCTGCACGAAATCTTTTTCTCTTCATGAAATCTTCTCTTCGGTGAATCACCGCTGCAGTTGTACAGTGAAATTGTTCGGCGTACCGCGAGAAAATTCCTCGCAAGCACGGAAGATCGAAATGAAATAGATCGACCGCGTGGGGGCCCCGGGTAACAATATATACGTTCAAATTCACAAATTCAATTTGTTCACTTAACGATGTTTGTATTCCCAAGGCACGGGACAGGTACAGTGTGTTTAAAAATGGATGCCACATTGAATATTATTCCCATTTGTAATATCCAACTGCTGGCATCCGCGGGAAACTTCCTCTTTTGCGCGGTGAATGTGTTCGACTGCTTCCCGATAAAAGGTCTGGCTACAAACTGACTGCGTAGTTTTAACTGCGTTATTAAACCGCCGGCATAGTTCGGATTCCAATGTGGTAATAATGATTAAGCAAAATGGTCTCCGTGCGAGCGCCCGGTACACGTACACACGTGCATTGAAGCGGTCGTTGCTATTCTCCCCGCTCTCTGTTCTTCTCCCCTTAATCTCGATTTGTCATTCGGTTTCTGTCGAGCGTTCGTTTCGTTTCGTTTCGTTTCGTTCGATCCTCGACTCTCCTTTCCTTTCTTCGTATTTATGCTCCGATGAACTGTATCGCTCGTAAACAAGACTTCCTAGTCTCGAACCACCATTAATTCGCTACTCATAGTTGCCAGTACCGTAGTCCGTTTTCCGTTAGTGCTTTAATAATTTGCGGATAACCGTACGCGCCGTTCCTTTCTATTCATTCCAGTTGCAGGGAAGTGGTTAATTGCTTGTCCTGTCGATAATAATGGTTTCCTTTTTACTTGTTTGATCATTCAACCTTTGTTCCGCTCGTCGAGCGATTCTGACGGGGCTCACTTCTATTGTTTCGCCCCCCGGTATAAAGTTTTTCGATAATCTTTCGCCAATGTGCCATTAAGAAACGTCGTTACGCGAAAGGAGACGGTTTATTAGAATATTCATCGCGGATGCCAGTTTAAATATTGAAATTCGTGCTCGACATACAATGCAATGAAATTTTCATGAATTTTTTATTGTGCGCGTTAAATAAAACATTCTGATATTTCACGAACACTGTAATAAGACGCGGTCGTTACGATTAGAAATCGTAATAAATAAATCTAAACATACGTAGAAATTGTAAGATATTTAATGCAAGAATATATTTCGCTGAAATGACAAAATATTTAAACGCTGCTACAATCTGTCGTATCAGTAAATTCCAATATTCTTAATACGATCATATTTATTGTATGCTGTATATTGAATATGCGTTCGCAATAAACATTTTCCGATGTCTGTATACATTTTCAAAATTGGCTTCAAAGTTTATCGGTATTTCAGTCGTTTCTTCGTAATAAAATTTTGTACAATGCACATAATATGCAGGTACAAGTTCTTTCACGAGTCACTGTATCTGCATACAAAGTACAATGTTTCATCGAACTTTCTGTTTTAATTTTACCGAAATTTAATAAGAAATAAGTTATGAATTCATGTAGAAGTTCACGAAAGTTTATTCAGTGTAATAAAACTTCAACTCGTTGGAAGACAATCATGTAATTATACTTCATAATAGAGTATACGCATGCTCTCCGCTATCTGTAATTTAACAGAATGCAGAAATTAAGGGAATTTAATTTAATTTAATTAGTTGACAGAGAAAGTTGATAAGTCTTAATTAATAGAAGAAATTAACAGATTAAATAACTGACAAAATAATTGGAAGTAAGTAAAGTAAATTTAGAGGAGCTCACACGTAGATAAGTAGATTCAACCGATAGGAGTTCGTTTAATCAGGCGGTAGTTAAAATTCTGCTCAAATACATGTAGTTCACATAAATGAAACTTTACTTTCGTAATTGAAAGCACTGTGGACCTTTGAAAATATTAATTTCTTTCGAGAACGCTTTTTAGTTTGAAAAATGCACGTGAAAAATTCCTAGTTATTTGAGAAATGTACAAAAATGGATTTTCAAACTCAATTTTTTTCGAAACGACGTTTCTTTATGTTATCCATAATGCATTTGTTGTCATCATTCGCAACCGAATCAATTTATTTTTTCTTCTTTTTTAGTCTCTGAAAATGAACAGAGAAAATGAACAGTCAGATTTTTAAATTTTTTTTCTTCCATTCTATACCTGTTTTAACTAAATCCATTCTAATTCAGAATTTTCTTTTTTTTATTCTTTTATTTCGGACGAAAAGAATGACAGGCGTTATAGAAGCCGAAAGATCTTTTTAAGCGAACATGTCCGAAAATTTACGCTGCTGTCAAATTATTTCTTTTGTAAAAGGATGTACGAATGTTATGTTCATTTATATTATATATAATTTTATAAATATTATACTTGTTGAAACTTCATAACACCGTAATGAAAACAGGATTGGTAAAGTTTGAAATCAATTCAAATACATATGCATGTAATGTATGTTTGCAATAGATTTGCAGAGATTACAAAAGTTTGCAACAGTGCGAATAATTTATATAAATAATAACCGAGACTAGATCTGAATAATATTGAAGCTTATTAGCTCTTACCCAGCTAATATTTTCAGACTATATAAAGTGGTATGACATAGTGGAATTATAAAGTATTTATATATTTATCATTATTTTATAAGCAGACAGTGCATTTTTATGCAGATTCACGTGAAGAATTTTTCAGAATGTAATTAAAAAAAAATTGTTTTGCGTATAAAATGTTATAAGAAGCACTGTGCTTTTGATATTTTATCATATATTTACATATCATATGCATTTTATGCATTTTTGCAATTTTTAATTACTTACAAATGCATACAAATTTTATATTTTATATACAGTTTAATTATACGCATTCGGAGTATAATGAGAGACACAATGAAAATTTTGATATGAATCTGTCACGTTCCTAGTTACTGCTTCCTATGATTGCTCACGGAAAATTATGCGAAATGTATGTTTGTAATAAGTCCGAGGATTTTTATGCATTTCTGGGAAATTTGATGGTGTAGAATTATAGAAAATGCATTTAATGTGCAAAAATTTATAATTCTAATATTTTGTGGACGAAACAAATTTTTATTCAAGTGCCATTTCTTTAGTTCAGAAAAATGTGAAAATGTATAAAGTCTAGTAGTAACTTTGAATTTTTTAAATATTAGAATATTACCTCAAATTAAACTGTAAAACTTGTATTAAAGAAATGAAGATACAAGGAATAGGAAAAAGTTTATAATAAATAATGCACGAGCTCACGTTCGTATATTTTACTATTAAAATTATTAAAATCTCTAAAAATCCATTGCTGCAAATTTAGAAAATTTTCATGACCATTCTGGTAGTTTTAATTTCAAAATTTTACGCACATGTATAACACATGAAATTTTTACTTTGTACTTTACAAGCTTCTGCACATTTTGTGTAAATGCTCAAATACTTTCGTCGGTCACTATTAAGAATTAGTTGGGTTAGTAACCGCGAGTCTTGTCAAAACCTAATACGATTTAAAATAAAAGAATTAATTTTTAAAGCTGAATCAGAAAATGGTGAATTGTAATATTAATAACTAAAACCAACTATTTACATAGATATGAATAATTTAAATCTAAATTATCACAATGTGATAATTATTATAATGTAATTATAACATTAAAATTATATTGTAAATAATATTATATGGGCTATCTGCTTTAATCGATAATCGAAGAAATTAAATACCGAAGAAATTAAATAGTTAGGTATATTATAATATGAAAATTACAATTTCACTTGCAAATTTAAGGACGTAAAAGTAATTAGTCTTACTTTTTCGACTTAATTTAGTTTATTACTCCGTTGAACATTTACCAATGTTAGGAAATGAAAGTCGTAAAGGTTTTTGGACAAGATTAAAGATAACTCTAGAATTTTAGGCTGTCTAGATTTGAGTGGACAATTTATTACACCTGGTTGCTCGACCCAGAGTTATAAAACGCACCCCCTATCTGGTTTTTTGTAGTGTCTTTTGTCTTAAGTAATTATCAATTAGATTAATAAATTTTATGCAGATTCATATTTGTCTAAGCACGATTAAAGAGAGAAAATTTTGGAATTAAATTTATTACCAGGTGATAGCTTATACCGAGATATCAATCGCAACTTTCAAATTGGGCTGATAATTTAATTCTTGAGACACTCAAGGTCAACGAATTCGACGTGCGAAATTTCACGATAGTCAGGTAATTTAAAAAAATATTCCCAAAATATTTCGTTAGAATTTCGATGATCGATGTTTCATCGTAATCCAATAATTTCACATAAAATTCAATTCCACAATCGAGATACCAAAAACAGGCCATTAAATCTTGTAACCAGCCTTCCGTTTTGAATATTTCACGAAATTTTCTGTATCCAGTGGATTCTCGCAGTTTAACTCCTTGCTTCAGCCATTAAATTTTGCAATGAGCACTCTGTTCTAGATATTATATTTCGTGCATCCATTCTGCGTGGATTTTTTCGCTTCAATTCGTCTCAGCGATTAAAACATGTAACGCTGCATTTGAAGCATTTTGTAGAATTCTGTTCTATAATACTTTCTATGTTAGCGGCTAGAATTTTCCCTATATTTTATTTTATAACATTTTGTGTATTGATGTCTTAAAAATTATATTCCGTGAATCTCTGCACGCGCGAGAGCTCGCTCATCCGCGGTTCTGCCAACGATTCGAACTCGATCGGCGCAATTCGTAAATAGACGATACAACAAAGTAGATCGTTCAAAATGGAAAGAAAATAGAGCACTTCGACGACAATAGAACGTTTCGTTTTTCTCTTTCTCTCTCGAGGTAATCGATCGGTGGTTTACCGGTTGGTGAAGATCTGCGGAAGGAAATTGCAACCCGAAGAGCGGAAACCGACGAGTCTCGGACCTGAGAGTTTTTCCGCGTCGGACGCGATCCACGAGAATCGATCGAGACGAAAAGCCCCGGCGATTGTCTTTCGAAGTCGTTTAACAAACCCATCCTTACTTGTCGCGAAGTCCGCGAAGTGCTCTGGCTATTTTCTTCTGGTGGGCTACTCCTGTCGACAGGACAAGAGAAAAACCCACCTTGGTGGATTAGCTGAGTTGGTCTCTGGCTGCAGCAAGGTTCGAGTCAGCAGTCGCTGTCGACGGTGACCATCAGGAACATCTTCAACTCGCAGCCGGACGATGTTCGTTTCATTCTTTTCTCTCTCCCTCCGCGATGGACCACGTGTTTGAATCCCGTTTCGCAGCTCGAATTGGATTAATTAATTTTCCAAATGTGACCAATTGGCGCGGGTCGAATATCGAGAAGATCGTATGAAGAAAGTAGGTTCGCGAGACGGTGATTTGTTAATTTTCTGGAATTCGAAGGCGAGCATTTATCTGAAACGAGAAAAACACTTGCTGGCAGATTATTACTCGAAATGAGAGTTTGACGTGGATGGAATTCGTAGAAATAGAAATCTCTTACCTTTTCGAAGATAAATTACGAGGAGGATGTTGCTCGAACGATGTAAAGGTAGCATGATGTGATGAAAGTATGCATCGATAGTTGTTCACTCAGATTCTTTCTTTTGCATATTTTTTATTAGATATATATATATTCATTCGTGTGTTAACTGTATTCGGTTAACTTCATTCGTTCAGTTGACGTTAATTTCGTATAAAATATAATCTCGATTTATTGCAACTCGGTTAATCAAAGTTCAAAATTGCAGTAGCAAGTATGAATTGATCCAACGTGTGTAAATCTGATCGAAAACAGTTTGAGATAAATTCCAAGAATTTTATCAATAATCTACATTTAGATGGTAGAATTACCAATAAATAATTAATACTAAAAGCAATATAAATATCAAAACTGAATTAAAATAGATGTCGATTTTCTAGTTTTCTCTATTACGAACGTAGATTATTTGATCTGAAAGTGAGAGGTTTATGTAGAACGTGAAGACATTCCAAAAATCACATCGAGTAAAGAAATATCCATTACTTGGCCACGACTTCGAATTTGATTCTTCTAATCTATATATTTTCCATATCTATATTATTTCATATTTTTATATTTTTACATTTCAAGTCGTTTCAGAGAATATTTTACTTCATTTTTCGCGCATAATTTTTACAAGTGTTCTTATTTATTGTAATTTAAAACTACTGAAAGATCATCAAAACGAAATTTTTTAAAAGAATATCTTCTTAATATAAGATAGTCAGTCACTTGTAGATGCTAAGTCATTAAAATTCAACGAGTTGAACGACAAAAAAATTGATTTCATCCGATCAAATTGATGAGATTATCAGTACAATATTGATTCAATGAGCTCTTTATAATTTACGATTAAACTCTTTAGTCAAGTTCTTTATAATTACGATTTATGAGTTCTTTGTAATTTAAATTGAACAACTTTTTTAAAAGAACAATTTTCTAATAATTTTAGAAGTTTAACTACGTTACGTTTCCCATAAGAACCCAAAGCAGTTGGTGAATATATAGTAATTACTAAAACTGCGTATTTTTGTGTAATTTCGTATTTTAATCAAAGGAATCCTGTGCAAAAATTCATTTTATTCGTCGAACGTTGCAACGACCGCTTTATTTCGTAGCATATTTTGCATCTTGTGCATTTTTGCGCCTCCGAACATCCGCGTTGCTCAATACACGCTGAATAATGCCATCGATGTTAAAGGCAATTAAGCTTCCCCACTCTCCCAGACATTCGGGAATTCGTTGCCAAAGGGACGGCGAAGAATTATTTGCAACCTGTCAGGCAGCGTGTCGCCACGCAAGCCGGTAAGGAAGAAAAGAAAAAAAAAAAGAAAAGAAAAGAAAAGAAAAGAAAAAAAGAAACAGGCGAAACGAGTAGTAGCCTGCGGTGCTCGACGCAATGAGAAAAATAGCCTCTCGTGCAATTACTAATTAGCCGTTTAGCGAGTGGCCGAACGTTGCGAGCGGAAGAACGTTGGTTTGCAACGATCGCTCCGCGAGAACAGACGACGAAGAAAAAGAAGGAGAAGGAAAACAGAGGCAACGCAGCAACCCTGTAACGACCTTTTGTCTTAATGTTTCTCTAGCGAATGTCAGGCCTCTCCCGCTCCTTTCAACTCGCCTTCTCCTCTTCTGTTTCTCTCCTCTTTCAACGCGCGTTGAAAGCCTTTCTTCGGGGCTCCCTCTCTGCTCTCCGCCCCTTTCGTTCCACCCTGGTTACGCAGCTTACGATCTTCAGCTATCTCCGAGGAAACACCTCGCGCTCGAGAAAGAGAGAGAGAGAGAGATAGAGAGAGAGAGAGAGAGAGAGAGAGAGAGAGAGAGAGAGGGAGAAAGAGAGAGATTTATGGGAAGAGCCGCGAAAGAAATTCTATGGCGTTTTACTTGTTCCGCGGAATCTTATCGAGATCCGAGATTTCCGCGCGAGCGTTGTGCAATAAACGTGTTCCCCAGCTGATGGAAAGTACGTATTAATTGCCGTCACGTTTAGCCGCTCGACGACAGGATCAAGGGACGATTTCGCGAGATACATTGCAACGATCACAGCGCGGTTATTTACCGCTGGAAGTCGTTCAGTTGGCCGATTTTTCTTCATCGATTGCAGATAAGATTGACTCTGCGATCTCTCAATGAATCACGGTTATCTGCCGTATATCGATTTAGATAATTTATTCATCGATTGGTTCCAATTTAATTTTCAGCTTCGCGTCCTCTCGAAGAATGTGCAATTTCTTTTTTTTTTTTTCATCGCGATTTTTAATTATTTTCACACGCGAGCTTGATCTTCATTGTTATCTTGATCCGATCAGGTAACTTTTATTTTTATTTTTATTTTCTCGTTGTAAGAAATATTCGATTTTATCTATTCGCGCAAATACGACGTTCTCCTTTCTTTCGCACACTTTTATATATTCCTCGATAAATCATTCTTTCTTCGGAAATTAATATACTTGGAATGCTTGACGCAACTACATTTCGATAAACTGAATTTGAACCGCTAAGCAGACAAGTGGCTTCTGTGCTCGCCGATTATCACCGTGATTGTAAAAACATTAAGTATACTACTTCGAAATTGAACTAGCAATTACTATGGACACGATAAAATGGTTTTTGATAATAATTTCGATTTACAATCTACGTTTTTCAACAGGTTCCCAAATTGTTCTTTAACGCAATATACATAATTATTTCTATAAGTGTAATTCTGAATATGCAATCCACTTAGAAATTTTATCTTAAGAACAAACAATTATCATCACAATATGTCCCCTTCGCTATTCGTACGAAAAATTTGTATCTGAAATATTTCTTCATACTTTTTTTTTTTTTTTTATACTTGGAGAAGTAATCACTTATAATTGGTGTAATCACAAATATAGATGCCAAAAAAAAAAAAAATTGCGATTAACATCTCGATATTTCTCAAAAATGGCCGCGTTTGTTTTGAAGCTACATAATATAATAATATGATAACATAACGAAACTACAGAATATAATATAATAATTAACCTGTAATTAAAGTTAATCGATATACTAGTTAATTGAATAGCGTTTCAGCTATTAACAGCTGTTAAACAGCTATTTTCGTCGTTGTTCCGCAGAGTGATTAACTTTCGCAGTTGAAATAACGCAGCTCGTCGTTCGCGGTTACATGTTAATCAAGTTACATTTTTCGTTCGCGTCGTGGCGTAGCCACGAGTGGTACTTCAGCTTCTAAGTTCGCGCTGAAATTACGACGGAAGACACGGACGATAATAGTTTCAGGAAGTGGTGCTCGCGTGTCGGTTTGCTACGATGGTAATACCGTATCGTCTGTTCCATCGCGTATGGTGTATTTAATCCCCGTGTGTGACGCGCTTTTATCTCTTCAGCCTCTCTCCTAAGACATTCTACGCGAGTGTGTGCGTATTTACTACGTAAATATACGCGTTTTTTTAATACGTTAATTTTATATTTACGTTGTTCTCGCTCTTTGCTGCGGATAAGTCGGGTCGTTAAAAACACGACCGGGGTACAAAACACGCCTCAAAGATAGGCATCTTCGTGTTGTAACATCCTCGTAATAAAACACTAACGTCAATGATAAGGTGTGTGCTCACTAATTGCACCTACAGACTCAAAGTTTTTGAAAAGTGATGTTGCTTACGCGAATAGATTAAATTATTTTCCTATTGTTTTGCGTGAAACAAATTAATCGTCGAGTAGTAGATTTCCATTCATTAAGGATTGAATATAAATTGCAAATTTCATAGTGCAAGAAGTATTTGAAGTTCCCTGATAATTTAATCCTTTACACTTCGAAAGCATCTACATGTATCTTTATCAGTTTGTTAATTAAAAATCAAACTCGTTAGAAACAAGCTACGATTGTTTTATTACTTTATTTACACTAACTGCGATTGAGAAATATTATTTTTTTATTGCACAGTACATCAACGTATTAATACTTATATTTGATATTATATTCTGGAACGTGATTTTCTTTTTTTTTTTTTTTCTTCTAAGCAATTATTCAAAGTCGTTTTAAAAAAAAAACGAAACATTTCATGAATTTTTATTGAACAAATGAAAATACTGGCTAACTGTGTCTGGGTCCCTGTTGTACAGTATCATTTTCATATTCAATCTAATTTAAATTTCCATCACGCGAGAGCATCCTTGCAAAAGAGGGAAATATTTTTGAGCACAAAGTTCGTGTCTAATAGAGCTTTAAATTGGATACATTTATAACATGAGAAAGATCGTAGCAACCCAATTAGTATTCTGAGCGCGAAAAATTACACAAATCCTTGGAATTCTTTTTCGCGACTGCAATATTGAAAAATAATAATAGAATTTAACCGATAAAAAATTGCAAACGACGTTTCGTATCGATCCAAAGTTAGCCCGCAATTAAAAATAAAACGCTCGAATTGTCATATTGATTTCTAGAAAATGGAAATTATAAAATAAGTAAATTATTTAATTCGTTCAATTAATTTGTATCAACATCTTTTTCAACATCGAGGCTATTCAATATTATATTCACTCTGTCTTCCATCTACATTCCATAATTTTATGAAATTAAAGAAATTCAAGCGGATTCATGCTTTCCTAGTGGATTAAAGAAACTCGTACTTCGAAACATTATAAAATATTGTTAGTACAATGATGTTCCTGTGATAACAAAATAACTGAGAATTATATGAGAATAGAAGAATCACATCTTTCTTTAATTACAAAGAAAATATTCAAAGAGTAAATGTTGTTTTATGAAAATTATGAAATAAAATTTTCGAGTTAACATTTTAATTAAAGGAAATCACACTTCAAAACATTGTAGACTACAAATACGTTGATGTACCTACGTGTGATAAAAAGTAAATGAAAAATTTACATAATTTATAAAAATTATATATTATAAAATTATATATATATATATATTTATAAAAATTATATTATATTATAAAATTATATATATATATTTATAAAAATTATTATATTATAAAATTATACATTATAATTTATATAATTTATAAAAATTATATTATAAAATTATACATTATAATTTATATAATTTATAAAAATTATATTATAAAATTATATATTATAATTTATACAATTTATAAAAATTATGTATACCCCTGGAGGCAAGATGCTTGAATATCGTCGTAATTAAATTCCAGAAAATTCATAATACATACGCGGCGTATTGTAAATAATATATACGCCAATATAATGCGCAAACACCGCGTATATTATAAAATTTATAATGTGTACGCAGAGGTAATCGATATTTGACTAACACTGGGTTCAGCCGTAGCTGATCCCCAGGAATACTCGGTCTATCCGTATCTGTTCTATATGCGGAATTCCTCGCTGATCTTTCATGCGACATATCCGCTCTGCGTTGTAAGACGATTTACGTTCGTATGGATAAACTCAAAGACTTTGTTCCGAGAAAGAGATGGTTGTGTTGGACTATATATCCCGTTGCGGGCACATCGCTTCGTGCTTTTCCCCCATTTTTCAACGGAAGATCGAAAAATGACCTGGTTGTATAATATACCTTCCTCCTTCTGTTGTGCAATTTATTCTCTCGTTCGATCGATGGGTTTGATAGTAGCGCCGATAGTAGAGAAATTTGACTTTCCGAGGGGAACGTCTGGGCATAAACAGTGTCTCGCGATTGTTAATTTCAGTTTCTTGCCAGAGCGAGGCATTTCAAACATGAGAACAAATTATCTTTTATATCAGTTATTTACATCGAATTGCCTTTTGTGTCAAACCGCTTTGAAGATACATACTGACGGGAAACAATGTCGTGTATTCTCCGACTTTTCGTTTCCTGCGAGAGTGTTTGAGTTTTAATTAAACAAAATTAATTAAACGAATAACGACAATCTGCGTGAAACATAATTTCACCTACCAGCTGCCTACGCAGATACGTTATTAGTCACGAGAATTTATAATTGTACTCGAATTACAAACGGTCTTTGAACCTGTTTAACGAAGCATAATCACGGTGGAATAAAATTTAATTTGGACTAAATAGGATTGAGTTATCGTATTCTTTATTTAGAAAATTGCGAGATCAATGTTGAAATGCACGTCGAACGGCGAAGAAGGATTTGTCAGAAGATAGACCCTCTGAATAGAACTGAATAGCTTCAATTATTAAAGTGAAGCTGCGATTTTAAATCAATGTGTTGATGTATTCTTTCATTATGCTACAGTTATGTTAATAGATTGTACCGATAACATTTCCTGTACAAAAGTATGAACATTTAATTTGCCCACTTTATTTTATCTCAGAAACTAATTTTTCGTGGTACGTCTATCCTCGCATCTTCTTCGAACGTTAATTATACGATACACATTTTTATAATTAGACTCAATTAAAAAAAATTACTTACAGTAGTAAGTTATAGTAGATAAGCAAACATACGTGGATTTACGGTTCCTGTTATAAAATGTTACATTATCATTAAAATATGGTATAAAATACTTGAAATATTTTGAGATCGAAATATTTAAAAGTAAATGTTTAAAAATGCTCAAAATAGTAAAAGATTTTTTTTTTTAAATCATTGTATTTATTTAGAAAGGAAGTTTTTTGCATGTATATTCAAAATGTGAAAAAATTTCAACATTGTAACAATTGTCTTTGTCTGCAAATTTTTACATATCGTGTATAAATTTCGAAACCGATGATTTTCCCAATTTTTTCGCTCTCTGCCGGCTTTTTATTTTCGAAATTATATATATACTTTTCGAAATATGTATTATACATTTTTGGTAGTTAGAATAAATAGTTATACATTTTTAAATTTCCTATATTGCATATATGATTTATTTCAATATTTGAGAATGTTAATGTAGCTTTTTAGCTTACACAAGTATTATATTCTTTTTATACCTCCAATCATCTTTTGTTTCAAAATAAAAACACTCATTCTCATCATTTTCATTTGCTCTCATTATGTCTAACATATCTTATAAACGAATCGTTTATTAAGAAATTAAATGTAATCTCATATATTGTACATATTGACTTAGTAAATATATACAGGGTGTCCTATTTTAATCTATAAATGCAATTATCTATTAGTCATTTAAAAAATGTTTCTAATGCATTTTATTTCTGTTTTAAGAGCACAGTAATTTATTACACTTACAAATCTATGTATAAAAGACAAGAACAGTATGAATACAAGAATACTGCTTTTGTTCTTTCTCACTTTTCACATGACAGATTTTATAAAATTGAAGTTAGCTTTTCAAGTAGTTTTCAAGTAGTTAGTAGTTTTTCAATACACATGGGTTAATATTTAATATTACTATTATTAATATATAAGTATTAATAATACTTTTTTGTAGAGAACGACCTGTTATATTGATCGATACAAAAAGAAAATTGCATAATTATACTTGAAAAAGTAGCAGTGACCTTCACATCTCCTACACTCGTCTACATAGAAACAAACTAAGAGTGTACCAAATTACTGCCCTTTCGAGACAGAAAAAGAAAAAAAATGCATTTGACGAATAGCTTCGAAGAATAAAATATTATTTTCTTAATAAAAGAATCTTGCATTCCTCCTACGATTACGAAAAAAAAAAAAAAAAACACGTCAGGTGTTCGACTAATTTAAAATAATTTTGGTACAGAAAAGAACATCCGTTAGTATCAAACACACCCAAGGGAATGTTCGTTCGGAGTATTCCAATTCGAGTGAGAGGTTCTTTCGTGCACGCTGTGTTAAATCGTTTTTTAAAATCGAGCAACTCGAGAAACGACGACAGACTGTACTTGCTCGAAAATTGCAAGGAAACGAAACTGTTCGAGGGCGCTTATGAAGCAGCGTACGCCACTGCAGCACCATGGCTTACGGTAGTCGCATTCCGGCGCGTATCTAATAATGTTCAGTGAAAGTTCCCCTTATGCATGGTCGCCCGTGTTTACAAGAATGCGCATGCAGACACGCTTGCAGTTGCGCCGCCGTTCTCTCGCTCGACGCTCAATCCCGATACACGATATATATTTTACGATTGGCACGAGGAACACGGTGAATATTCGCTTTCACGTTTTTGCTGACGTTTCGTAAGGTCTCTAATTTGCCGGCCGGCGGTCTAGTTTCAGCCTCGTTACAGTCGCTGATCTTTGAAATTTATTTCAATGGCTGGCAGGTGAATCGCGCGTTGTTCTTTAGTTATTCACAGTTGGCGGGGGCTGACGTTGCATGGTGCAAAATAGTGAGATATCGTTTGTCGAGGTGAAAACGACATTTTTCAGCCTTGTTGTCGTGAAGTAAGAAAATAGTGAAGTGCTGTGGCTCTTTCTCTCTATAATTTTGATCAACGAATGAATTTAATTGAGCAATTTTAACCACTTGCGCTGGCAACTGGATTGCGGACCGTAACGAGTGACCAAACCGTGTACCAATAAGTCGCTTTCTTTTTGGAACTCGTCGGTATGACATATCACTGGATAGAAATGATTGAGAAGTAATAAATTTATTCTTTGCTTTGCCTGTGTATTTGATTATACTTGAATATATTTCTAATTGAGGAAATATTGCAATTTTGAGACAAAAAGTTCTCGACGCGTGTAGCACGTTGTTCCAGCGCAAGGTGTTAAAGAGAGCAATAGCAATGAATTATAAATGTATTAGAGTATTTTAATATGCATAAATTGTAATCAATTTCAATAAAGTCAATAATTTGTTTTTATCGGTGATCGTAGTTTGGAAAATGTTTTGCAAAAATATTTCCCGTGTTGTATCAAGAGATATAAATATGTTATGCACGGTAACAGGTATAAACGAAATGTTGATTTACGAGGTGTTCGAACAATATCTCGGTAATGTCTCGTCGTGACAAGTTTATTAATTAATGTCTGAATTATAGTCAGCGTACGAAATTTTGTATTCTGTCTTTTTTTTTTTTTTTTTTTTAATCTACTTGATCATGTACCATCGACGACATTGTGACATTTGAAGATTAAATATTTTATAGCATAATGTACAGTTGGATATATTAAACTAATACTTGTAATTTGCGCGTATAATATTATCTCGAATAATCCGGCATACATACATTACCTCGCGCAGTTAACTTCAATCCACTTTGGACAATCGCCCCCCATCCCCGAACATTTCTCAATTTAACAACTACCATTTTATCATTGACTCGTTTTCGAACAACGACGAGTTTAATCAATCACGAGAAAGTAATGCCACTTTTATGTCCCGATTTATGTCACCGAACTGAACGCAAACGCGATCCCCAACGTTGATTCCGTATCGGCGCGCGTGTGTTTCGTGTTTTCAGCGGCGATTAAAAACTTGACGAAACCGGTCGGTCGCGAACGGTGCAAATCGAATCGATTTAATTGCAACAGGACGGGCACCGAACGAAGCAATTAACGCGCGTGTAATTTCAATAGTCGGTAATCAGCTTCTCCGAACGCGTTCCGGCCACGTGCAAATGTTAGCATCCACGTGACGCACGTTTATCATGCAATCGTTCCCGCGATTGTGATATCGATCGATCCACCGTATACACGCGGCGGCAAACGAAACAACGATATTCACCCTTTATCCTGTTATCGATGGATATTATTCGAACGTCTGCGAGCGTGCTGCGAAAGATGAAAGTGTAACGATAGGCAAAAGGTCAGCCTATTGGCTGTTGTTGTTGTCTGTCGCCGTCGTCGTCGTTCCGGGTAGCGTGAATTTTTGCGCAGAGGGCGACACGAGAGCTGCAACAACGCCGCGCGTGTACGCTCGAGCGTATTGTTTCGAAACGGTCATTGGTTAGTGGTTGTGCATCGATAGCTAACGTGTGACATACATCATCCGTGCTAAATCGAATAATATGATCTTCTGCGCGGATAGTTTGCGGTAAATGCGGCGGGTAACTTCGCTGAATATCATGGGAACGGTCGCATCGTTCCCGCTTTCCCGATCGTTTCGCGCCGCAAAACGATGCGAACACGATGCGAATTACGCGCTACGTACAATGCAGGTTTCGTCTTTTTTTTTTTTTTTTCATTTCTCTCCGACGGGGAGAGAAGTCAAAACACGCTCCCCGATTAAAAATAAGAAAAAAAGAAAAGTTGCATGATGTTGCGTTTCAGTAAAAAGTTGCACCGCAGATGACAAATATTTATTTGTAATGAAAAAGTATTTATAATAATTATAATATTTATGATATTTATAATTAATACATTACATTACGTAATTATAATATTATATATTTACATGATTAATTATAATATTTATAATTAATATATTATAATATGTAATTATAAAATATATTTATATAATTATATAATTATAATATTTATAATTAATACATTATATTATATAATTATAATATATATTTATATAATTAATTATTATATAATTATAATATATATTTATATAATTAATTATTATATAATTATAATATTTATAATAAATATCTGGTATTTTTGTTACAACTTTGTAACAACGCGAGTACGATCTATGTTTCCTTATTTTTAATTATAAAACTGTTTTGTAAGGAAAGAATGGAACACCCTGTGCAAATTTATAAATTTCGATGCCATTTTCTATATTTTGATATTCGTGAAACGTCGAATGTGGAAGATATGAAATTAATTCAACGCTTAATACAAATTCAAAGGCGAATCGTTTCCGATGAGATAAGAATCATTTGCATTCGACACAATTAATTATCAACCGTTAGCAGTTCGAGTGATCGAAATGTCGCGTATCTGTTTCTATTCAATTTGAAATTTTAGACGTCGGTCGAGCAAATTTTGTAGTTTGCAGTTTCAAGTATACGATTCGACCATATGTATATATATATAATATATATGGTATATAAAGACGTCGTTATCAGCGGCATCGTCAATACCATTGGCAATGGGTATCAATTGCCAATCATCCTCGAGCAGAAGCTTTCCAGACACAGCCCGATAACAACGATGCACGAAAAAGTCGATCGATCGATACAGACGCACCTTCGCTAACGAAGATGTATCGTTAATCGTTTCTCACGATCGCTCGATCCGAGTTATTCTTCCGATTAATTACCGATCGGCAGAAAATCGTATCGGGTTCGTTTTGCGCCGCGCGCACCTCGTCAGATTGCGTTGCAACTGATGTAAACGCGATACGTTTTGCGCGAAAGTTTTCTTCTTGTGCCCCCTTGTAACTGACTAGCAATAACGTAACGGGATATTATATTCGAACGTTAGTGAATGAAATAGCTTCGTGTCATTTTTTGCCCTTCGTTTTCTCTTGCACGGTTGTAGAAACGAGCAACGCTTTAGATATTGGACTGTACGACGAAGAAATTTGAATTTTTCCAGGTTTTTGGTTTGTCATGTATCGCGCAGGAGAGATATTGTTTTACAGTAGAAATACGATTTTAGGTACTTGATTGTGTTGCTATTTTACTGTTGCGGTTATTAACGAGAGGATATTGGTGTTGTGTAATTTTTTTGTGGTTATTCTTGTGTTGATTTATTATTTGATAACGTTAGAAACATGATTGATTTCTTTTAACAGAAAAAAATATGTATCTTGCAGTATAGGGACATTTAGTAATGCATTTTTCAAATACAGTAATTATACTTTAATTTTTTAATGAACTCCAGTGAATATTTATTATATTACAGAAAGTTAATTATTATTATATATTTTTACATTATTGTATACACACATATAATATATTCTTATTATTAAGACACAGATTAATTTTTTTTCAAAGGCCAGATATTATATCCGCACAGACAAGTATTTTTATGCAAGAATATGACATTATTTTTTTTCCCAAAGTAAAATTATTACATTTACTTTCTGTAATACTGATCACTATACATACATAAATTCTTTAATATGTTTGATGTTTGCTAACATAATTTCGTTATTAAATATGTAATATGCGCACATCCGTAATTCTTGAAATAAGTATGTAGATATACTGAAAAATGCTGTACGCATAAGTTTTTCAAACAAGTTGGCTTCCTAAATCAAAAGCAAATTAGAATTATAAATAACACGTAATTATAAAACTTTCAAATAATAAAACGTTCATAGCTTTGCATTTAACCGCTAGTATATTTGGAGTTATTAATTAATTGTGCCTTTCGTGGAATTGGAGGAATGCAAGGTATGTACAGAACAACAATCGAGATGGAATTGCACCTCAATGGAAAACAAGCCAGACTGCAGGGGAAAGAGATTCCAGAGAGGTTCGCATATTTCGAAAATTTATCGTGGAATGTATCGTGTACCTATTATCATTTTTGATTTTAGTTCTTTTAAACAAAATTGTATAAAATGAGATCCAGTGTAGGTTAATAAAAAATAATAGATACAATAGAGCCTCCTTGATATAAATATCTCCAATTGAATATCGTAATATTCAAATGTTATGTTGTCAGAACCGAATGCTTGCTAGTAACTAGAACATCATCTATTAATAGCAGATATTTTAATAGTAGCTATCTACTATAACGTTCGAATATTAATTTTTTCAGGTAAAAAGAACTCTAAATAAAAAATAAATATTCATATAAAGGCTACTCTATTAGCATATAAATAATATTATAATAATATACTCTAATATTATTATAATAATATGTTATTATAATTAATTTTTTCACGTGAAAAGAACTCTAAATAAAAAATAAATATTCATATAAAGGCTACTGTATTAGCATATAAATAATATTACAATAATAATATACTCTAATATTATTATAATAATATATTATTATAATTAATTTTTTCACGTGGAAAGAACTCTAAATAAAAAATAAATATTCATATAAAGGCTACTCTATTAGCATATAAATAATATTATAACAATAATATACTCTAATATTATTATAATAATATATTATAATAATATTATTAATATTATACTCTTAATATATTATTATAATAATATACTATAATAATAGCAGTTAAACTAATAGTTAAACGTGGGAACGTTTCTCCTTGAAGAAAAAATATAAAATTCAATTTAAAACAATTGCGTTTGCTGATGGCCGAGGATGAAACGGGAAAAGCAATGAGTTTAATCGCTTCGTGCACGATTTAACTTCACTTCCTGAAGTCGCGCTCGAATCACGTGAATTGCTTTCCTTGTTAAGACTCGGCTAATTACATTGGTTCATGATTCTTACACAACCGATCGTTCGCGAAATTAACATTAACCTTCTGCAACCACATTCTGAAAATTTTATTTCATACAGAGGCACATACTTGTTACTTCAGAATTGTCATCTCATTAACAACACTGTTTAAAAAATGGTTCATCATGACAATTGTGCAGTTGGTTTTCAGATTTTTAGTCGGGATAAATAACTACAACTAACTAGTAATCTCTTTCTCATAAAAAAAATGAAATACCAATTATGGAGATTAAATGATTGTATCCTCGAAACAATGAACTGTATAATTACTAGTTTTTAAATGTCGATGGTGAGAATAATTGCCGAGAAAAGAAGTTGATGAAGCAAATCGAAGTTAATAATCTTTTTTTCTTTTTGACTAGTGAAACGATTCTTTTCAAAAGACGAGACTATTATTTATTGAACATAGTTAAATATTATTTTGTTAATCGATAAAATTTGAAATGATATATTTCTTTTTCACATTATCAACGCGTATTTGCAGTGATATGTAAGGACAAAATTTATAATAAAACACATTTGTAGAATACATCGCAGCAGAAAACATAATTGCTAATTATGGAAAAATACGAATAAGATTTTCATAATTGATCGAGAAATGTCTCTGCAATATTTTCACAGTGATGATTAAAAAATTCGCATTTTCTCGGTTCTGTCATTTTCATCGCAAGTATCCAATTTCCATTAAACTATTTACGAGATATATAAACGTTGAACGCACAAATGGAAAGGCTAGCTAAATTATTAATATTTTTAAAAAGTCACTACATATTGCACATATTTTTTTACGAAATCTGTACTCTATATAATAGAGATATGAAATTAGTCGTTCATTTCAATCAAATTATCAAAATTAACAGCTTAGACGTTTAGAAACACGTTTATCGTTTTACAATATCCCTTTGCAATATTTTTCATTTCTCAAAAATGATACGCGACGAATGTTTTCATTCGTTCGTGTCCCCATTTTCCATTGTTAGTCGTTAGCTGCACCGGTCGATCGTAGTATCGAACGATACGTCGATCGCCGGCGAGGAAAGAGTCGCGCCGGCTGGATGATATTTTAAACGCGGCTCAATAGGCTCCGTTCAGATCCCTACGGTGTGTATTACGTTACTTGATTGCATTAGTCAAGCTGAAATACTCGGGGAGTCGTGATTGCACGAGCTGCTTACGAGGGAAGCGTGCAACAAGTGTGACTGCTTCATCACTCTCCCGCGTGCGTGGGTAGGCGTGAGAAACTGCGCGGCTCGGCACGATCGAAGAAAGACGAGAGGGGAAAGCGAAAACGAGAAAGAGAGAGAGAGAGAAACAGCGAAGCGAACAAATGTTCGAAAGGTCGCATTTCTCGGATTTTCTCGAGTTCCCGGTGACCTGGTACCGTATCGTGGTTAGGTTAGGTCCGCGCAAACAAAGGAAAAGGGGGGGGGGGGGAGAGTATAAACGCCTCAACACGCGAGCGCGTGCGATCCTCCTTCGCCTCCGGTACCCAACCAACTTTTCCACCATTATGTTTCCGATGTGCTTACGGCCGCCGATAACGCGAGCAGGCGATGATGATTTGTGGAATTGCGCCTAGCCTCTTGTTTGATCCTTGCTATTGTACGAGTTGAAATCATTCCGTTAGAATTCGCCGGGCAAGGACGTTAATCTTGCGCAACGAGCGACTTGCAGGAATTCCCCGTGAATATATTTATCACGCGTGTTGCGCAAAGGATTTTGGAATTTCATCGTGAGACTCAGCGTGGCTAGTGTGAGACTCGGCAACAGATGAAACATTTGGAAAACTTTGGAACAGATCCGAGATTTCTTAATTGTTGAAAATAGGAAAATACCTTTCGAGCAAAGGTTACGTGGTTTCCGAGATACGAAGATCAGCTATAGTTTTTTTTTTAAATAGAGAATGTATTTCTTGATCTTGAGAGAAATTATCGATACCGCGTAAAACTATTTAATTAACTTTAATTTTATGAAATCATGAATAACACTTTGCTGTTTAATTGCAGCTGTCGTTCTGTAATTGTCATGTTTTAACTTTATTATGATTTAATTGTTTCATGTCTTGCATTTTCGCCAATCGAGTTGTGAAAAATCCAAACTGAGATATTTTCCATCATGAAGTACTATTTTCAATTCAAATATAAATGTTACATTTCATGCATTTGTCATGTTATTAGCTATAATTTGTATTTATTTTATGGAAAAGTTTCAATACATGAATGTTACGTCTAATACAATTGCATTGTTATTGATTATCGTGTAACAATTCGGTGAAATGAAGGCAATTGTATGAATGTATTTATCACGATGGATGAAAAAGTAAATCAAATCATGAATGGACGTCATCCAATTACATATTTGAATATTACTTACCAGATGTTATACTTACTTTATATCTATATAATTTAATTCATCAGATTTTAATAATTCTTAATTATATAATTTTACATAATGATTGCATTACATATAAATTTTCTTTTAATAGATATCAGATATAAAGTACATAAATAAATGCTATGACAAAATATTCTCTATTACGTATGTATATAAAATCTTGACTTTCTATTGATATTAATATTACTCTTTTATTGATTTCAGTTAATATTGATGAATTGATTAACGTTTCTTATCATTACGAAAGATTATCATTCTACATAATAATATAGAGATTATCATTCTACATAATAATATAAAGATTATCATTTTACATATATAATAGAATGTGATTTTATCACACTCGAAAATCTTTCTAAATAATTATTTATCAGTGTATAATATTAATAAACAAAGAAAGTTGATGTAACTGCTCAAAATACTAATTTTTATCGGTAAAAAGTATTAGTGAAATTACTAATATTAATATTACTGCTCGATCCCTAATTGAGATGATGCGATGATAGAGAACAGTTTTGAATAATACTTCGGCACGACCGGGATAAATTATGCTGTTGCACGGTTGAACGATATCGATCGTGTTTACGAAGTGGTAGAAAAGTTCACAGTTCACAGAGCCGCGGTGCTATTTTTTCTTTCCTTTTTTTTTTTTAATAGCATTAGAGAGAACTCCGGTTTCTTTTATGCGGGGAGATTAAATCGACTGGCAAACCAAGGCGCGGCGCGGAACGGAATGATTATATCTCCGGTGACGTTTATGAGGATCACGAAACGGCTTTAAACGAACACGTAGGCATGATGCATTGTCGTGTTAGCCATGCAGCTCTCTAACAGTAAGCCTCTCGACCTGGCAGATGTTTCTTCGGCGGGTCATTGCATTATATTCAGATGCACCCGGCGCGAAAGCCGTGCACGGTCATTTGACTTACGCGATCGCCCGTCGATATTTTCCTCCTTTGCTATTGCCACGATGTTTACGACGTTGTTTCTCATATTTCACGCTCGCTGCGCGTGTTACGGGCTCACGCTGAGCGAAACTTGAGCGAAAACCGGACAGAAATTAATTTTTACGCGAACGAGACTGCTACCTTTGACTTTGGATTATTTTTTTATTTATTTTTGTTATTAATTTTGCGGAAAGTTTCCAGTTTTCGCGACGATTATTTGGAAATTATATTGCAATTGACATTATTACAGATAATTTTAATTATATTACATTTATGTATGTGCGTATTATAGGCTCATATCGAGTGAAACTTGAATGGACAGAAATTAATTTTTACGTGAATGAGCCTTTTCTAACTTTGACTTTGGATTATTTATTTATTTATTTATTTTTTGTTATTAATTTTGCGGAAAGTTTCCAGTTTTTGCGACGAGTAAATTATGCTGCAATTGACATTATTACACATAATTTTAATTATATTACATTTATGTATGTGCATATAATGGGCTCACGTCGAGTGAAACTTGAATGGACAGAAATTAATTTTTCCAATAGACAGAATTATTTTTTCTTTGTTATTAATTTTGCGGAAAATTTCCAATTTTTGTGACAATTTCGAGTAAATGATATTGTGATTGACATCATTACACATAATTTTAATTATATTACAATCGTAACATGTAATTAACTATAATATATTACATTGTATCATAGGTACGTGATTATATATATATATTATTAATTATACGTTATGGTTCTAATAACGATTATAGTGCCCAATACATGGTATATGGTACATCAAGAATCAGTTACATCCCTAAAAACTAAATTAACGTCACGTTCAATCAAAGTCGGCGAAGCGACCACATCGCTTCCTACGAAGAAAATGACGCGAAAGTCAATTATTATTGACCTTGTGATCGTCTGTCGTCGTTGCACCGGTGTCACATGAAGTTCCCCTAACTCCCAGGGGCAATCGCTCGCGCACTTCCAGAAGGCCTCTGACACATTTCAGATATTAGATTTCGAACGTCAATCAAAGCAGTTCTATCGATCGCAATAGATAGGGTAGAACCGGATTACACGCGGCACTGTCGCGCATCGTACGCTGAAGGGACTCGTGAATGACGCGCGTGGATGGCTTAAATTTTTTAAACCTTAATGGAACTTGAAAATTGCGAAGGACACTCGATTCGCCCCGCGAGTTTACCTTTTACGTCGGGGTGAAAGGGCGATTGTTCCCCTGAGAAAGAACTGCAAGTCGCCGGCCACCCCGTGAAACGCGAATTCAATTTCTTTCTCTCGCGAAACCGTTTGAAATCGAGTTACCACTGCCAACAGTTTTAACCGTGGAAGCATCTACGATAATCGTGTCAAACGAATGTCGTGTTTGAACGAATTATATTCGCCTGTTTGTTACACGATATAAAAATACGAAGAAATAATGTCAAGAAATATTATTTAATATTATAGAAATAGAATAGAATAATATAGAAATTTAATATCATAGAAATATTATTTCAAATATTATTATTAATATTATTTTGTAAATTTTCTACCAGTCGCATTTGGAATTTCTTGCGGTGTTCGTCTCAACTGCAGAAGCGTGATCGTGTTACGTAGATCTTTCACATGTAAAAGATTAATTCTGTCTGATATTTAGTTGCGAATTACTCTTTTATTCGCCGTGAAACGAGAGTCGCTGTTACGAAATCAGATTCAAACGTGTCACTTCTTCTTTATTGATAATCTGATTATATAGAAATATTATTTCATACATTTTATCAATCACGCAATTTAGTGTTTCTAAGATCTGGTGTTTGAAAGTAAATGTATCGATGATGTTGTAAAACAGAGCCGGCTAAAACTGACTGCCCGCGAGTCCTTTCCCCTACTTTCCTCCCCCACTCTCTCATGCACAAATCGATGCAGTGGAGGGGATAACGCTAGCGATCAGGAAAGTAGGGGCAAGGGTCGCCAATTAGCTCTGTTGTAGAGCATCACACGAAACATTTATATTAAAACATTATCAAACGTTATACGGCATTATTGACAACATTATTAAATGCTCTCTATTTCAATCCATAAATGCTCCAATAAATCTCCAGAACAGTATTTGTGTGAAACATTTTCTTTATAAACGAACGGTTTCCGAGATAATTGCATTTTACAGATTAAAATTTAACATAAAACATTCTTTCATTAGTATTGTAATGATATGCGACTATCATGATTACAGTGGTAAATTTCCAACTTTTTAAATTTTTGTCGTAGTCATATATTTAATGAAAAAGTTATCATATAGTATGTAACCAGGCATTTTAAACGTATAGTTATAGTTTATAATTTCATTGAATAAATTCAAAACAAATAATTTCATTGAATATTGAAATCTGTTAATATAATCAATAACTTCAAATAAAATAATCAGTTCTTTGAATTTCGATGATCTGTGGGGAATTTAATTTGCAATAAATATGTAGCCTCTATGTACGTATATTTTCCATTTTGTTTGAAACTTTTCTATAATACGGTTGTGATAATTGTGGAGTTTCAGACACTTTTTTATCGTTATATTTTAAACATAAACTCACGAACTACGAGCGAGTTAAATTTAAAGTAACAAAAACGCGTGCTATGATTTTACAGACAAACGTGAAAGGAATTGAAGTTTCTTTCACGTCGAGTGTCTACTCGTAATCTATAATTATAACATTTCTCACAAAGAAACGTGAGAAAAATTGATCCCGACTTTAATGCAAAAAATTGGAAATATTTTGCACGTTTGGGCGCAGTGCCAACGTCCTTTTTTTTCTACAAACGAACGAATCGAGTGTCAAAGAGTGTATGAGAGAATGCGAGATTTTTTGCTTACGAATCGTTCTTAGCGACTCTTGAAGCGCGGCGGCGACAGGAGGTTAGAAAGGAGCGGAAAAGGCGAGGATTCACGATGATCAGCGTTAAAAGGAATCCCCGGGCAAAGAGCCTTCTGTAAAGCCCGTGTCCCTCGTAATCGACACGTTGCCCTTTCGGCGACTTTTCCTTTTTGTTTTTCATAGCCAGCTTCTCCTCTTTTATATCTCAGCGTGACAGACCAGTCTTCCCATATGTGTCACGGATCTGCTTTAAATTCATCCATTCGTGAACTCCGAGATTCTTGGACACACGGCGAGAATTACTGTACGCCTCTTTCGTTTTTGCAACCGTTCTTCGGTGTGTGTTTGTTGTTCGTTGTAAAAGTTCCACGTGTGTACGTGTCACACACCTATTCCATTTCTTCGAACGAACGCGTTCACCTGTGTGAACCACTACCTTTCTTCGTCTCTTCTCTCTTTTCTCCAAGAGATTTATTAAACATACTATTTTGTTAAAGATGCCCTTTCGTTTCGTAAATTTGCGGTGGTTTGCTGTCTGCTTCGAATGGCTACGCGGTTGGAAATTAGAATTACACTGTGGCAGATCAGTACGTGTAAAATAAAAACTCTTTGATAGGTTCAACACTTCAATAAAATAAATTCTTTGCAGTTGTATAGTATTTCGGGTGCTCGCTAAAATTATCAAAAGTTCAAAAATCGAACGAACATGTGTAGCATGTAGTTTGTTTCTGTCTTAAGTAGCAATGAATAATTTACTAATATTTTTACTAATATTGAATAATATTTCTCTCAAAAATTTCATTGGATTTCTTCATTTATTCTAATTAATTTTAAATTCTACAAGCTAATTATTATTACGTTTTTATCTGTTATTTCATATTTTCTATCATATTATCATATTTGTTGAAATGCTATATTTATAGTTTTACTGACATCGAATTTTCACATGCTCATGATCATTCATGTAGGTGTGTTAAACAATAAATTTTTAGTAATTTTATTTTTATATTTAACACTTATCGTTTATACGTTGTACTATAATTTTCAAATTCAAGCAAACTTCACTTCAAATACCTTTGTTAGTTTCAAATTTTACAAAAGCATTTCATATAATATAAATGGAACGCTATGCGTATTATACAAATATATACGAACAAATATAACATCAAGAAGCATCACGTATGGAATGTTATTTCACGAGACTTTACATTTTTCATAAATTATGCAACAGGTTGTCCATTCTTCTTCAGTGTTTGAGAGAAATGTAACGCAAGCTTTACACATTTCCGAGTTCCGCTACCGTTGCTCATTTTTTCTCTTTTCTTACATAAACGTGACGTACTGCTGCAATAATCGAAGTGTTTTCTTTTATTTCGTATAGTACAAAGCGGAGACATGCAAATGTACCATTCTCAAGAATTATCGTGCATTTGTATCGTGTAATTTATTTCTTGGAAATATTTTTCACTGCTCAATATCTTTTCAACGGCGACAAATAATTGTTACATCTCCCAATATCGCTTGTTTTTCCTCTTTTCCTCGTTACAAATTTTTCATATTACATTCGATAAAATACATTGTACGTTTGACCAATGTATTTCGTTTGATTAATTTATCGGGCGGTTCGAAACATTTATTCCACGAAATACGGATATTGCAAACTTTTATTTGCAATAATACATTTGACGTAACGTAACGTTGCCATGATTCCAGTAGAGATTCCAGTTTACTTTTTAGTTTTTTTAATATCACATTCAGGTAATCAGAATTTCTTTTTCTCTTATTAATTCTCTATGGCGTGGGATATAAAAGTAAAAGTCTAATTTATATTTATATTATATTATTTATATTATAGTTTTTGCCCAACGCTGATAATAATTATATTTGTAATAATCTACAACAAAACTCTGAGATTATATCTATTCGTTGCTTCTATTAAATATATAATTCCGTCTTATAAAATTGTGAATTATTTCATGCCATTCATCGTTTTCAACTTTCTTCTTTCCATCGTTATCATTTGAATTTATTTATTGTACGGATTTATCGTACAATGTATGTATAAAAATATATCATTGTAAGTACTGCAATTCTAATAGAGCTGTAGCATTCGATGGTTTAATAAAAGAATATTTCAAAAGGATATCATGTTCGTACAAAGTGTACTTTTGCAGGTATCGTTGTGCTATTAAAATCTGAATTTACTTTGCTTTGTCTGAGATTATGGGACTATGTGTCCGTGTTCTTATATTCTTAAATTCTATACATACTACACTGCTGAAATGATTCCTTTTTATAGAGTTTGAAAACACGAAAGGGAAGATTCATTGCCACTTGAAAGAAGAAGAGAACTCCATAATAACGAGATACTTTTATCTTCTATCAATGCTCTCTACTTTACGCCAATTAATTTCCTTCTGAAGCACTATTTTGTTATGAAGTTATCGGAACGAGTTCTTCAAGGAACTTTTAATACGGCTCTAATATATTAAATGCACACGTGAAATGAAAGAACTTTAAATAAATTGAAGAATTCTTTGATATAATCTTTGATGAAATCGAAACATTTTTTGGAGCATCATTTCTATTATGTTTGTCGTATGATGATTAAATCATTTTTCTTTTTTTCATATCCCTCTGCGAATGTGTCTGTCTTGTGCATGCAAAATATTTACACTTTTTTTTAGCAGGTGTAAAAATTAGAGTACAGAATAATAGTATATTGAGGATTTCGATATACAATTATCGACAAAATATATCCTTAAAATATATCGAAAAATTTTTATGCAGATTTCCTCACGGGAAATCTGATAAAAAATCCCTTTGAATTTTGATAACGAAATACTTTATATTTTTGATGGCTAAAAAGAAAGAAGAGAGCAAAGGAAGGTTCAGCTTGGCTTAAGTTTGGTTTGCACGAAGTCTTCAGAAAAAGAAATTCTTGATAAAATGGGGGAGACTCACGGGCGAAAGTCGAGCGGAATGCGAATCGAGGTAAAGAGGGATTTCCGACGAGCCGAATAAATTTTCGGTGGGAACCTGCTGTCCTGGGAGAAGGGTCGAAGTTGATTGGAAGCTGATTAGGATTTATAAGGCGCCTCGGAGGAGCACGTTGGCTTTGTGCATCTGAAACGATGTGTGGGTAGCTGGAAGAGGGAAAGGAAACGGGATCAGACCCGGAAATAAGCGAAAGAAGTCGGAATAAATGATGAAAGCACAACCGAACAGGAAAGAAACTGAAGGAGGATCGCGGGAGGACATTAGAAGAAGAAGAAGAAGAAGAAGAAGAAGAAAAGAAAAAAAAACATTTTCAACTTTCGTCGAAATGTTAGAAGTTTGAAGCATAAACTGTCCTTCGTTTCTTTCACGAGATAAACTTGTTAATACCAGGGTGGGTGTTCGAACGTTGACGCGTGGCATATTTAGTGGCTATAGCTAGGTGATTTATTCGAAGGGTAAAAGAAACGATGGCAGACTTTCTACGACGGGACGGAATCGAAAAGGAAAACGAACAAGTGAAATTCACAAGAGGGGAAGAGGAGAAAACTCCGTTCCGAATTTCAGAAGGAGCCCTCTCTCCGTGAAATGTTTCGCCTAGATTTACAAGATGAATTATTAATAGCCACGCCGCCCGAAGTACATAGCATTTCCACTTGTGTAGCATATCTCTGCGAGATAACAAGTTACCTCGGCAAACAGGGATTACTGATGCGAGTAAAAATTGAGAAATTCATTCACCTCTTTCTTCGGTTATGAATACAAAGTAACGATGGTTATTAAAATATATGTACTGTGGAATGTATTCGAATTTTTTCTTTTTTCTTTCTTTCTTTTCGCGTTGAGAACGATACGGTCGAGAAAATTCAAGTTTGCTTACGACGGTAGATTTGTGCAGAGCGTGCCACTGAAATTTGAACGTATAAATGTTATTTAATGTTGCAAGAAAGTCTTGAGTACAACAACGACTTCGAAAAAAGGTCTTTTCGCTATTACTATTGTACGATTATGATTCCAGTTATCATAAACATCGTATTAACAATTTTATTAATAAATTTTGTCTGTGACGTTTCTAGTATGAAATTAAAGGAAGTTATCACTTTAGTTATTTCTGTGATTTTTGTTAAATTAGACCATGCATTTTCTGAATACATCTAATTTCTATTGACTATAAGATCAATGAAAATATTCTAACGATGAAAATTATTAATTGCAACGAAAATTCAATTTGTTGTAAACACCTCAAGTTAAAGTAAAAAAAAAAAAAAAGAATTATTTTAATAAAGAATAGTACATAGATATTATCCGTAGTTCGTATATAAAATGATAAAAAACTTTAGCGATGTAAAATTGCTTGTTGCTTGAATTTTTCTAATATAATTACACTTGAGACAATTTCGAATAAATGACTAAATCAACCTCAAGTAAATTCGGTTATATAATATTTAATAATGCAGATACATTTGTAAATCGAAAAGTCACAAAAACTCATAAATTCAATCGTTTATCACGTGGTGAGAATTTAACGGCAACGTTTCCAAATAATTACTGACAAGATTCATTCGTTACGTCTTTCTTTCCAAAATTTCTAAAATTTCTAAAATTCTCAAGCTTCATTCTTGGAACAAAATTCTCTTCAAACTCGATAGGTTCTTCAAACACGTGGATGAGATAGTTCTTCTGTATTGCTCATTCCGCGAACCACAGCGACCTCATCCGACCGAACGTGTTGCGGCTACACATGTGTGCCTCGTTTCGCGCAAGTGGTAATCAAGTAAAACGCGCGCGTTTCGAAATCACACCCGCCCCCTGTCCACCAAACAGAGACCTGAATTATTTCAAGGATCCTCTAAACGTTATCTCGCGTCCCGCCATAAATCCTACTATCGGCATCAATTTATGCCGCGAGCCAACGTGTATTACGACACCTCGTTATCCGATGATATAAAGGCGGGACTGGTGATATCTGGATGAGATCTCTGGTAAAAGCGTGGCAGCAAAACGAATAGAAGCTAGCGTATCCGTGGCTGTTGGTGTGTTTCCAGATCTGGAAGGAGGTCGACCGTGCGGTAGCCGATTAGGATTTATAATGTAGCTCGTGCGGACATACTTAGCCTCGTGCAAGTCTCTCAAGGTGCCTGATAGGTAGCACACACACACACACACGCACACACACACACACATACACACACATATGCAGGGATTTGTAATTCCCTGTAAAACGTTGCCTGTATGACGCAACGGCCCTTGCTACAAACCTCTGCAACCGATCTCTTTCGCTACTTCAGTAGCGTATCGCGTTACCCACCGCGCCCTTCTTTGCAACTTAATAGCGCGAATATGTTCCCACAGCGTGTTGCCTTCCAGATAATTAATTGGCCGGCTCTGTCGAGTGGCTCTCGCGCCGGGGGGAAACCACGCTGTTCGCTCCCCGGTTCCGATTGAGCTTTAAAGGTCAACGCATGCCGTGCTTTCACTCCGCAAATTCTCCTCCGATATCGAGTTTCCGTAAAAAAGAAAGCATATTTTATTAGATCACACGTCTATTTAGTCAGAATTCTGTGTGATTCTTGGAAATTGTCGGGATCCAGGATTTTATACTATTTATTATGGCCAAACAGCGTAAAAGACGAAAAAAGAAGCGATATTTTAGTGATCGCGCGTCTATTTAGTCAGAATTCGCGTGATTCTTGGAAATTGTTCGAATCCAGGATATTTCATATTTATTATGGCCGAACAACGTAGCGGTTTACAATCAGACTTGTGTGCGTTGGAAAAATCTTCCCTTTCTTTTCTTTTTTAATTAATTATATTGATGTAATTGTGGAGCTCTTAGAAGTCTGGTGGCCTTCATATCTGTTTAAATAAGTAAACCTGTTATTGACGTCAGCCTGTAAACTTCGAAAATTAACACGTTCGCGAGAGGCGAATTGTTTGGCCGAACACAGCATGTATAATTTCCAAATATTTATAGCTGAGTGAAAGAAGTTTTTCTCCATTTTCAGAATAATAATTATTATTCTTGCAGTTCGCTTCTTTATTATTCTGATATCTCATCGTTTGAAATGTACTGAAACGTCGCTGCGCTTGTGTCACTATAATTAAACGTATAAACGCGTAAATGTTACTCGCAAAATGATCTCCCTCTTCCGTAATAAAAGTTTCTTTCAAATGATTAATGCGCAAAGAAAATGTGTAACCTAATAAAAATTTGAAACGGAGATACTGATAATTTTGACAAAAAGAAAAGAACGGGTGATGAATTTCTTGCCACACAAGTGTCATTACGTTCGTTTTGCAAAGAAAAAAGTCGAGTAAAAGATTGTTTGAGACAGTATTTCGGAAAACACGCAACTTGACAAAATAAGAAATCATTTTATTTAATAAGTTAAACAGCGTAGTAATAAAATAATTTAAAGAAAAGTCAGTCGCTCGTTTCAAAATGAATACTCAATCAAACGGAATAATATATTACTTGCGTAATTATCTCTCGTATTTGAACAACTCGAGTCTGACACAATTTTTTTTTTTTTTTTTTCGTTCTAATTCTACAAGCGTGACTCTAGGCAAACAGTAAAACGACTTTGTTTGTTCAAACTGAGGCAGTGAGTTGTTCCAAAGTAACGTTCAACTTTTTAATCACTCCGAAGTAATATTTAACTGAGCCAAGTAATACATCGTACCGGTATCATTTTAAGTTGAAACCGACCATAATCCCAATTTGAAGAAGACTCTAATTCTGAATTGACGTCATAGAATCTAGAACGAGACCCGAGAAGCTCCTTATTTCTGCCTATTTGCTCGGGATCCTATTTCAGCCGCCGAAAGCTGCAGATTTTACCACCTGACCGATTTTATGGCCCTCGTTGTACTTATTCCTGGATGGTAAATTCACGTAAACGGCAATTACAGCCGGCTGTAAAACGTTGAAATAGCCGTGGAAACGCGGGGCCAGTCGGCGAAGTGTTAATATTCATCACGACATCGCAGCCAGGTGCGTATATCGCGTTCACAATCAGATGCTGCGGCCCGATTAAAGCAACTTTGTAATTCGCATTTCAAATTAACGATCCGGAGTTAATTAAAATATTATGCGGCCGTGCGTGTTTCGTATTTGAACAGCGATCACATCGTCACCTGAATGGAACGCGCATGAACTCGCGGCGTAGTGTCGTTCGAACGTCGAAGGAGAGCTACTCTACTCGTTTCAAAACTGAAGGGAATTGAATTGGAAATCGAGATCGAACGAAACAGGGGGAAAAGAATCTGTAAAGTGGGGAAAAATTTGAATTATCACGAGACACAATGAGTGAAAATTGAAATATTTCCGTAAGCACGTGCTACGTATTTGGGAATATTATTTATGGGAAATTTTAAGATACAAAATTGGACTGAACGCAATTGCAAAAATGTATAAAATGCTCGAGGTCTACTGTTATTTTATATTTAATATAAAATATTTAACGGGTGATATTTGATAAAACAAACATTTTTCTACCTAGGTTCTATTTTTTAAATTATCTTTATGAAGCTATAAAAATCGCATCTTTATAAAGCAACCAAAATCATAGTGTGCGAAAATTTATTTTATTGAACAGTGACACGTACAAGTAAATTGATAATATTTGATTTAATAATATTGATAATATTTGTTCGAGACAATTATCGATTGAAATAATAAAATAATAATAATAATAATAATAAAACTGTTGAAAGTAATTATTTGATATAACATCTCATACTATTAAACTTGTACTAATCATTTCAAATATTACTTTTTGCGAGTAGTAGTTCAGAAGTGAAAAAATAATTATTTGAAATGAACATTTTAAAATATATAATTGTGAAATACACTTTGACAAAAATATTTCAAACAATCGAAATAGATATTCTAAAGATATAGACTTGAATAGAAAACATTTCAAATGATCGTTCGAAACGAAAATTTCGAAATATACAACGTGAAATGCATTTCAACAGAAAATTATTTCGTCAAATAATTATTTAAAATAAACATTCTGAAACATACAACGCGAAACATATAGTTGAATAAAAATATTTCAAATATTTCGAAGCGTATAATGTGAAATACCTATATAGAAAAATATATCATTGAACATGTACACGACAAATGTATTTTCGAAATCAAACAAATATTCTCGATCGACGCGAAGATAAATAATCATCTCAGATTGATCAAATTGCAAATGGTCTCTGTAAATCTCTTTCGTTTTCTGTTTCAAATTTTCATTTTATTTTTCATTTTACCCAGAAATGGTCCCAATTCACTCCGAGCAGCAGGAGTGCTGCTGCACGCCGCGCATACAAACAGCAGTTCGGGTTTGGGTCATCGTTGAGCGAATACCTCGCGAGAATTCAATGTATTATGTAGAACCGCGTCACTGTTGGCTCAACACCAGCGTGTATATCCACGTTTCTGGTCGACAAGTCGCGTACCGTGTACGCACGCTTGCAGGAGGCAGGATCGGTTGGCCAACGTGAGATCCGTAACTTGTCAGGTGGCAACGTAACGTGTTACCTAATCGCGCCCGCGCCGCTTGCGCCAAAGACACTTCCGAGGATCAAACTTTATCGTGCCGAGCCATCATCGTCTCGTTACTTTTAACTCTTCGAGCGCTGGATACTCTTGAGCTTGGATACTCTTTCTATTCTACGAATGAACCTTTTCCCGCACGCGATAGGGCGATTTACTGCGCTCGACAACGTTGCGCATGTTCTCTAGATCTGCGGCTGAGCTCGTGCAAATTCAAATTTCGATAGGCCTGATTAAACAAGTGGAACTTTAGTCGAAGTTTATATATATATATATTATAATATTATAATTATATATATATATATATATATAAGCTTATAAAATTATATTATAATTATATATATATAAGCTTATAAAATTATATTATAATTATATATATAAACTTATAAAATTATAATATTATAATTATATATATAAACTTATAAAATTATAATATTATGATTATATATATAAACTTATAAAATTAAAATATTATAATTATATATATAAATTTATAAAATTATAATATTATAATTATATATATATAAACTTCTAAAATTATAATATTATGATTATATATATAAATTTATAAAATTATAATATTATAGTTATATATATAATATATATTATATATTTTATATATAAATTTATAAAATTATAATATTATAATTATATATATAATTATATTATAAGTTTATATATATATATATATATATATATATATTATTTATAAACATCGTGGTAATTATTTGTACCATAAATATTAGTTAAAAATTGTAATTAAGTAAACTAAGTGAATCACTTACGTTCTGTATTTTATGTATTTCTACATACCGCGTACTTTCCATGTTTTATAAATGCTTGAACATTTGCAATCTATATATACGACGAGTCTATTATTGTCGATGAAAAGTACTTTTATTGACTAGATATTTTTGTGTGAAAGAGTTAAAAACAAAAAATAACGATGGATTTAAAGATATTGAATTTTTGAATATATAATAAGTGATAAATCTATCATGTTTTGTAAGAAATAAATAAATAGTATTAATTCAGTCTAATTAATATTAGTCTACGCAACTAGTGTTGATATTTTTCAAATTAAATATATACTACAATATTTCAATACATTAATTAATCATTTCATTTTACTTTGAGCCATTAATTATGTAAAACACAGATGCAGCGAATTTTGTTTCTTTTCCAAGTCGAGCTTCACTATCAAATCATTTGATAGAAGCCGATATATTTCTACTTTTGCAAGACGGCAACAGTTTTATATTCTATAAAATAAAATTATTTATTTAAATCAAAAATATACATACAAAATAGAGCATACGTGGCTTATCGAGAACTATTAATTCCTAAAGTTTTGATACTCGTCACAATTCATAGACGTCTAAATTTTGTTTCATGGTAGTATTATACAAAATATCGCACTATAGTCATTCAATGTACAATAATCATGACGCTGACATGTAAATGGACTATAAATAATCGTGTCAAATGATTAAAAAAATGATTAAATTGAAACGACGTAATGTATAAATTTCGAAATGACTATGATCTGCAGAATGTTTACTCGTCGATTCGGCTGAAACTCGATGCAAGAGTACAGATGGCAGAGCATATAATCGAACGTGTTCACGCGTAGAGTTCAACGACAAGACACGGGAGATCTTGGAGATTTTTCTCGCCTCTGTGTTTCAGTTTCTCCGGCGATGATTCATATTAATTGACATGTGTCGGAAGCGTTCAGCGTACGTTACTCATTCCAACGTGAAATACACGACAGACATTCGCTATTACTTTGAAGCGAGAGCCTAGTTTCCCTTTCCGTGTCGTTAGAAACCGCAGAATACGATAATAAGTTACCGGCGAGTTGACCAGCTGACGGAAAACGAATATTATGTCAGCGCAGGTGTCGTTGTCGGCTCGCGTCGCGCGTCACCCGATGAGAAAATTTCTGACGTATAAACGGTGTAATTTTAATTCCGCTTCTCGTGGCGCTTTCTGATTCTGCCACGACGGGAATAGAATTCACGAACGGAATAGAATTTCACTTTTTTCTTTCTTTTTTTTTTTATGGATATGTCATTACACAAAATCTTAGGATTCTCAAGACCCAACCTCCTGCGCTAGAATGACGTGCCACGCACGTCGAGAATTGTTTGTCCCAAATTGCAACATTTCCTCAGTTTCAAATATATTTAAATGTAACCGAGGCAAAACAAATGATAAGTTTACTGCTTCTGAATAATTTCTGTCCAGTTGATATCGTACCGACGATGTTCAAAAGAAACAAGAAAGCGACAAATCATTGTATACGGTTTCGGTCACTCGTTATGGTCTGCAATCAGTTGCCAGCGCAAGGGGTTACTTCGCATGAGATTCTTAAACACTCTTTTTTTGTGAAAATATTGTAGAACGAGGGTAGAAATTAAAGCAACTTTATTATATCGTCACGAGGAGTATCAAATCCTCGTTCAATCTTGGAATCAAGTGTCACATTTATTTTGAAACTGGAAAAATTGAATAATACCTCATGTAACAGAAAACTTATAAAATGTTAATACATATATTGAAGATTGTGCTATAAACTATGCGTGCAATTTAAAAATATTATTATCTATGATATATATTAAACATTAAAAATAAGAATCCAGAGACTTGAGCTGGACTGTTGAATGTCAGAGATTTTTATAAACCTGCCACATTCTGATTGTTTAGGATCGTGTGTATAGGTCGGACATTTTTGTGCTCGAATATTTTATGCTGCTTAGTTTTTTATGCTGTCGCGAAGTATCGAACTTACGAGTCTGATTAACGCATTTTGTAACTTTGTCGCCCATAAATTCTGCGTTTTAGAATTAATTAGCGTATTTAACTTCTTGACTAAAAAGACGCTTCGAGCGTTATTCAACCGCGAAGACAGAAATAAATATCTTTCGTTTTGAAATTCAAATCGATTATCGTCACAGATATTGCGTCAACTGTGAATAAAAATTATAGGAAAGTTGTATCAGATTCGTTTGAAATTCAAATATTATGCCATGCGACAAGTGTAGAGAAATTTGTGATTTCTCTTGGCATGTGATATCGCTTTTTCAAGGTCGAGGAACTTTTGAACTTCTTCTTGATGTAAATGACAATTGAAAGATATATTTGTAGAAAACAACGCGAGTGCCAATAACAGAAACCTGCCTAATTTCAAATTATTTGAAATGATTGCTTGATTTCATCTGTTTTCAGTCCTAAATGCGCCAGAAATGGAATACTCCGAATGCATTGCGAATTCTTTTTTTTTTTTTTTTCATTTTTGTATCGAGATAATCGAAATTTCTGCAAATGGGAAGAGAACTCGTGTGTGTAACCTCTTTGACGTAGGCAAATCTCACTCGTTCTTTTTATTTTCGAGCAAAATGTATTACAAGAGTACGTAAATATTTGAATTAATCTATTACAGTTGGTGTTTGGTGTTCACAGTGCTACTTCCATTGGTACTTGAATGTTATTGCTCGTAAAACTTCAGTTTGACACCTAGAATAAAATAATTCACGAAATTATTAATTTTTCATATTTCTTTATTCTCGTAATTTACATATTGACATTTTAATGAAATTTTCGATTAAAAAGAGAGAGAAAAATTAAATTTTCCGAATTTTGACACTTGGAGCATTTTCTACAAGAACTCGTCAATTAACACGAAGGTAATAAATAAAATTTAACGTGTAGCACGCGATCGCAGAAACAGTATTTCACAATGCCAGTGTCATTCGCAATTTCCTCATTGATCGAGTGTGTGTGTGTGTGTGTGTGGGGCTTGGATAACCAGATGAATCAAGCTTAAACAGGTTATCAAGGTGTTCAGCGATTAGTCATTTACAGTCATTTACAGCCAACGAACCACCTGTTGTAATGTATGCGTGTTCAGTCTGAAAGCAAAGAGTTGTTCAGACGCGTGGACAGAAGTTTCATACGAGTTACATATAGCGTACTTCATCGACTAGTGAGAAACAAGACGCGATTTTCTGTCTGGAGCTGATTTCACGTGAGAGTTGTTCAACACGGAGTCCTTTGTCAATTGAAAATTGATGTAGACGAAAGGCACGCTAGCTAGCAAAAAATTATTCGTTTGTTGAGAATTCAGAATATTAATAGAAATTGAATTCGCTCGGTCTCATTGTTTCTTTATAAAATATGATATGAAAATGTGATGAAAAATTATAGTAAAATACGATAATAAACTAAATCGAGAATAAAATATTGTATACATATAAAATACAACAAACACAAAGTAAAAAGTTATATTGAAGTTATTTTAATAAAGGGAACAGGATTCTACGGAATACTTTACGTTATCATAATTTTATTTTTCCACGCTTTCACAGAGTTATTTTTTCCTGAATACTACAGTTGGTTAAATAATATAATAGTGTAGTATTGGACACTGTATATTATGTATTAGTATATTTGTTATTAATGGATTGAAACAATGAGCAATTTTGACGGAAGTACGACTGTATATTTATATATACAGGTATAGGTATATAAGTATATAAATATATACCTATTTTATACAGCAATGAAATAGTTCCTTCAAGTATACAGGAAATATTCTACACGGCGGAAATATATTATAGTTTAGCCTCGGGATATTCAACAATCTTACGATCATTAACACCTTTCCGCCGGGATGTTTGAAAATGACAGTTGCGTGCAAGAAACGTGTATTATTCATTAGACGTATCATTATGAGTTTTACAAATAATTGTGCAACTTTATTATTTTAACGCTGTAACAATCGAACCCATTAACATTACTGATTTCAGACCTTTGTTGTTTACAAGTTAGTTCTCGTCAAAATTGACATTAATTTCTGTTTCTCTGGACAGAAACGCAATTCTATTTATTTTTTTCTAATTGTCATTTCAATTGTAATAATTATATACGGAAATATCTCGGTACGGTTGTTCCATTTATTTATTACTTTTAATTTTAACATCTATATTTTAATTTTAATATCTACGTTAGTACCATTTGTTTATTCACGTTATAATATTTCTGTTAACAAATACACGTACGCGACGCCTACCGTAAAAGTGTCAATTCATCGGAGCGTTATTGATTTATGGCCACCAGCCATATGTCCGCGCTGTGCAATATTGTCATTGTAGCCCGGTGCAATATCGCGGACTATGCCTAGTCGAAACGTCGATTGGCCAAGCTACGGTGATTGTGCGTGATATCAGAGGATGTGTAACCGAGGCTAACCTAACGTATGTACATATATCGTTATGGGAGAAGATGGTCGTTGTCGGCCAGGATAAATTGGCGGACGTCTCCTTTGGAATGACTCTCGTGGGACCACGCTGGCGTGTTATGCCATCGCAAAGGTGATACCGAGCCGTATTCACTTCCGCCGCAACAATCGTCGTTAGAGTACAACTACATCCGTTTGGCAAAACGAAACGCTTCGGGCTATCGTTCTTTATTTCCTGTCTTTTCCCTCGTTAGGATTTTCGTTTCGTTCTCTGTACGCGTATCTTTCTTTTTTCAATTTTTTCTTCTTTCTCTCTCTCTCTCTCTCTCTTTTTTTTTAGCCTTTTTACCATCTCCCTAACCTTTCCTCGGTTGTTTGTGGCTTCACGTGGCTTTCCGCGCTCTTGCTTGCTTGCGCTCCTCTTATCTGGCACCGACGAGTTTGAATTTCCTTTGGTCCCTCTCTCTTCGCCGATTTGATTCTTCTACCCTGCGAGCCGGCCTTGTTTTTCCATTTACATTTCGCGTATTCCCGCGTACATGTATTTTCATCAGTCGTTTTGCTCCGTTTCCTTGGCTCAAGCAAAGCAACGAGAATTTAGTACTCAAGAATGGCGGTCTGTTTTCCGCGTTTCTTCGAGCCTAGTTTTTTTTTTTTTTTTTTTTTTGAGATTGAGGTTGCAGTAGGAAGCGAGCAAGTTTTTATATTTGTTATATGCAAATATGCCGGATGTTTTCGAATAATATTATTTCTAAATCACTCTTTTCAATGTTATTTCAGAAATAATCTATTCGTAAAGTAACGTTGAAATATTATATTATCAAGCGTCATGAAAATTAAATTAATTTATTTCCGGTGAAATGCTTTGTTTCTCATTTCGTCAAATAAATCGTTTACTATCTGCCAGGATCTTTATTTGATTTTGATAGAAATAACTGGTTTCTCGAGGTATAACGTCAGATACTTACATTTCTTATTCTGCGCTCGTATAAAGTTCGATTTTTTGATAGAAGAAATTTAGATATGCTCCAGGATTATATATTAATTAAAAAAATATTTGTGAAATATAATACTCCCCTATCTGTCTTCGTCATCAGTAGAGAGACTATACTCGTTTGCAGATGCAAAGAGTCAGATGCCCTCCAAATTTTGTTCACTAACGAACCAAATGTTCGAGGAACGAATCCTATTAAAAGTTAAGATAAATTTTTGCCCCGATAACGCACGCTAATAAATTATTTTCATTTTCATTCATTGTTTTCTTTTTTCCATTTGAGTATTTTGGTATTCATTGATATTTATTTCGAATGTTATTTTAAAAAAGTATCAAATAATAATTATTCCAATAATAATAATAATTTCCATTTGAGTATTTTGGTTTCATTGATATTTATTTCGAATGTTATTTTAAAAAGAGGCAACTGTTCAATTATCAAATAAATATTATTCTCTCGGTTCTTCAATTTATTACTTTCTTATCAACTATTTGCCTAGCTTCAAATTCCTTTAATTAACCAAACGAGCTATCATTGATTGAAATCCATTATTTGCCAATTACTGAAAAGTTTATTTATAAATTGTTATTCGAAATCTGCTTACATAGCGGGAAAATGCGACAGAAAATCTGTGACAATAACCGCAGTAATAAATTCAATTTTTGATAGAAAAAGAAAAGCAAGCGGGCTGTCGTAATTTTTTAAAGGACGTGTTCAAGCTCAGGAAGCGTAAAAATAAATGAATTGAAAGTATAACGGGAAATGTAAAACGAAAAAAAAAAAAAAAAAACTTGCAAGGATATAAAAAGATGTTCTTAACGAAATTTAAAACGGGGTGAACGGAGAATTCAAGTCCAGAGGAAACATAGAAACTTCATTGAAGAGGGACCTCAAATTTACTTAATCTTTCAGATTTTTGGTGAATCAGCTGTTGGTTCACTTGGTGCCCAACCTTTCAGCAATGAGTGACCCACTTCCATGGTGTGCAATCTGATTTCCTCGCGATGTCGTTTTACGCAAGAAAGAAAATCCGCGACAGTAGAATTATTTTTGAAAATTGATTGTCCAACACTTTTACATGAAACTTTCGAGCCTTGTACTCTTAATTTCGATCAAATGTTCCCTCTTTGAAATCTAAATATTGGAATCTTAATAGCAATCAAGTTCCCATTAATAGAGATGACCTTAATAAATTTCTTCTGAAGTACAAATGTAGTTTACTAATTGAAAGCGTGATTCGCAATATGATATGAAACAATACCATCGGAAACAACCCATTCATATATTCTTATCGAATGAATGCTGATCGATTTTACAAAGGAAAAGAAAAAGAAAGAAAGCTTTGTGTTAGAGTTTTTTATCGTCCTTTGTCAAATGAATAAAAGCTTAGGAAAATAAAAACAAAGAGACTCGCAGACGCAGCGTTTCGCGAGCCGTTGGATAAAGTTTTAATGAAAAGGCATGTGAAATATCTCGTCCAAAGCATCGCATAAACGGCAGCATGCTCAAAGCGTATTATATTATATTAACGATATTTCGTGGCAAAATATCTCGCTCAGAAATGTGAAAAAAATTAACAAGACGGCTCGTATCTCGAAAGGATTGATTTTGACAACGGCGATAACAATATCGAAATAAAAATATCGACATTTTTTGTAGAAGCTGGTATATTGAATCATACTGTGTTAAATATAATACATTTTATATTTATTATTATATTATTATATTTATTAGTGCTTTCATATAAGTGCAAATATTTGATATTGATTGTGTGAAAATGGCAAGCCTGGAACCTGATAAAGACACGTGGCATAAGAGTACCTTATTAAAATATCATAATAATAACAAAATATTAAAATATCATAAACATTTATATTTTTCCAGTCACTGTAGGTATTACGTCGGAAAAATGCTGCAACAAATAAGAATTGTGCCCTGTATCTAATGAATATTTTGTTCGTGACAGATGAACTTTATCAAAATTATAAGATTATAAACATAGAGATTACAGAATTTTTATTGATAAAAGAAATAAAATTGAAACTAGTAAAATTCTTAAATTTTCATTGCTAAAGTGCGACTACATGTCTTTTCCTCCCGTACAAAGAAATAAATATGAAATAAATAATCGTTTATTGCAAATTCTTAATTCCTCGCTTCTAAAGTTCCCCAGTGTGCTGAAAAGCTTGCACAACGTGCACGAGCGAGACAAAGCGAGGACATAGATAAATTTTTATTCAAATGGCTTCACTCGGCCATTCATTCTCAGCACACCTATTTCTCTCCCTCTTCTCACAATCCTTATTTTTTTCTTCATTAAAATTTCCCTCCCTCGCTCTCTCGTCCTCCTTGAATCCGTTACTCTTCCCGCACACACGCGGGCACGTGTCTCTCCGGCGTTTCACACTTCGGCCAGAACTTTATATACAGGGTGGGTGAAAAATTAATTCTACGTAAAAAAAAAATAAGGAAAAAATGTGGCGTGTACAATTTTTTCATCCGAGGCTTCGATTTTCGAGAAAATCGAAAATCTGAAGTTTATTACTTTACAATTACTGTGAATGTTGTCCTCGTTGTTGCATACATAATTGTGCATAATTGTTGCATACGAATTAAAGATAACTGAACATATGGATTGTAACATATTATCATTTTCTGGTTTTTCAAATACTTGAAGAATCTTTTGCTTTAGTTGTACAATGTTATTAATATGTTTCTTTGTAACACTTCTTCTCTGGCATGTCCCCGTAAGTAGAAGTCCAGTGATGTGAGGTCCGGAAACGTTGGAATTCAGTGTATCTTACCGCCGCGATCTATCCGACACGAATACTTTTTCATTTAAGAAATTTATTTATTTAAATTTATTAAATTTCCTACAGTATCCTGTATCATTATCGATGTTTATAAACACTAGCAGAGACAACCGGTAATGGAATACACGACAAGGAAATCGCATTGCGTAATTGAGTTTTTAACTTCAAATTCGATTTTCTCTAAAACGAAGCCTTGGATGAAAAAATTGTACACCATATTTCTTCCTTACTTTTTTAATGACCCCCTGTTGTATATATACTACGATTTTTTCACCCACCCTGTATGTATATATACATATATTTCTGTCGTATCTTGGTGCTTTCTCTGCGCACCCCAGGAGAAATCAAGTTCGCCCACGGGCCATTTCCACGGGCGTGAGGCGTTCGCGGACGATCCCCGTGCTCCTTGAGTTTCGTTTGACACCGCACTCCGTCATTCTAGTTGGCCGTGTGTATGTGTATGTGTGTGTGTGTGCGTGTGTGTGTGTGTGTGGTTGCCGGTACATTACGCTCCGCGGTAAATATTCTAATCGGGAGCAGAGAACGTCAACGGATGTCCTCCCGTCGCGTTTACCTCGATTCTCCTCTCCATTCGGTTCGTGGCTGCACGACGATCTACCTACCTCCCACGGCACCTTGGCCTCTCGTTACTCGGTTGATCGCAGTTTCCTCTCGTCCAGGCTTCCAGCTTTCTCTCGCCAATACGCGGAAATGACGCGACATCCGTCGTATCCTCCGACTAATTCTAACGTTCGAACGTGGAACGAGAGACGATCCTTTTTTGTTTGCTTGCCATTTTTTATTTATTTAATTCGAAGTGTTGTTTTGTTGGCGAGGTACTTATTTATACAAAATATTTAAATTATTTGTACGAAAGGACGACAATTTATAAATAATTTATCTGAAATTAATAAACATTACTTGTTATTTTAACATTATTAGCGGTTTAAATTTAGAATTTAAATTAAATTATATAAATTGTAATAAATAATAACGTTAGTTTTAAATTATATATTTATCAATATTAATAGTAATATTAAGAGTCTTTTAACTTTCGTTTGAACGAAAAATTTTAAGTTATATACAGTATCGAAAAGCGCCAAATGAATAATTATTTAAAGGTTTATTTCAACCTTTTAGTGATATATTAAAATTAATTTTTGAAGAAATATTTCATTTGAGATTGAATAATATATCGCACGTACCACGCTAGTTTGTGTAACTTCGCGGTACTTTTGGTTCAATAATACTAGAACTACCGTAATAGTCAAAATGATCAATTTAGAATTTTTGTTCGAATTTTTGTGGATGTGGAACAGTATACTTTTGGGAAATTTAAATGATTCGTCGTTCTTCTTTGAAAATTTTTTTTAAGGAGTTCGAATTTTATTTATAGATATAAAATTGTATACTTTTAGAAATTCTTTTAGAATTTTAGATAAAGCTTTTCTATTTTTTTTTACTTTTTGATATCTCTGATGAGAATTTCGTGCTGTGGTCGTTGGTAGTTCCAGTGTTAGCAATAAAAAAGAATTTTATATTTTTAGATAGATGATTTTTAGAGTGTATTATACTTTTAGTATCAATATTATACGTTTAATGATACAAAAAAGTTTTCACTGCATCTTTAAACGTGAAAACAGTCCCTATATTAAGAGGATTTTTAGACCTTTTTTCCTAAAAAAACGATACTTTTTCGCAGATACCATTTATGGATAGTTAAGGTATATAAGTTATTCTTTTAAAAAGTAAGAATAATGAAAATTGAACGAATTATGTTTGGTTTAATGGAGTCCCTTTAAAAACAACTGTCTCACACGATTTTCTCTATTCTAGTTTAAAGCAACAATAAAAAGAAATAAAGAACCACCCTGATCAATATGAATGTGGTCATGGTGTGAACTACAGCTATTAAAAAAATGGCGTTACTTTTAATCTGGCATATTGTTTTTTTAAAAATATATTTTCGTGTTTATTACGTTAAAAAAAGATGGGAGAAAATCAACATTTTAACAAGCTAGCTTATTTTTTTATTTATTTACCATGATAGTAACAATGGTAGAATTGTTTTGTGTTTGCATCGAAAAAAAAAAGAGCAGCATGTTGTTATTCAGCATTCATGGTAGAGGAGATACGAAAAGCTGAAATCTATGAAAAATTTTCAGTAGATTGACAAGTTTGAAACTTTAAAAAAGTCTGAATGGCTTGCTTCTTGATAGAAAATTTTATTATTTTTCTGATAATGAGTATATTAAAATATAAATCCACAGAGGTATCTCAATATGCAAGAAGACTATACTGAATACTTTAATTTTGTTGCCAGATCTTTGTCATGAATTTTGTAATTACATTGCGGATAATTATTTTGTATTTTATAATTAATGAAATACTTTAGTTAGACATTTGTTAACTAATTTAAAAATTTGGCAGATAAGATTACAGGAAAAGATGTGATACATTTTCGTGTGGTCTCACAAAATATATATACAGAGTGTCCCATTTGAAAAGTATTACAGAAGAAAGTTATATAGAAGAAAGTGTTTCAAATTTATTTTACTTTGAGACATCTTTTGATTCAAGATTTCTTTGTTTTATGTCAATAAAATATACGTAAATGTACATTATATTTCAATAATAATATAACAAATAATATATATAATATAAAATATAAATATATAATAATATAATATAATATAATATAATATAAAATATATAATAATAATACAACTTTAATACTACAATAATATATGTAAATATATATTATATATACACAAAAATACCATAAAACGTTGAAAGAAAACTTATTATTACATTCAGTAAAAATTTCTATTCAGTTTCTTCTACAAAGATATAAAGTTGGAATATATTATAATAAATATTCGCGGTTCGATTATGTAAATCGGAAGCAAGTCGTTTAATTATTGACAAATGTAATTCTGAAATTAAATTTTACAATCCAATTAATAGTTTTAATAGTATATTTTTTTTCTGCTTGCTCTTTGATAATTTAGCTTATATATTACACGTCATTATCTAATACTAGAACTACCAACTATTTCAACGTGAAGTTTCCATCAGAAACACTGATGTAAAAAAATAGAGCTGCTTTGTAACACGATAAGTTGTACGAGCTTTCATTTACACGTTTCAAGTCGCTTAGATCTCTGAAAATATTTTATCTCTACAAAAAATTTCTAACGAAAATTCTAAAATTTCGAGCACTCTGGTGTTCCAACGATTTCGCGTGATTTTATTGTCACTGTGTTGTGTAGGGGCAACTTCGAAATGAGTGTCTCGTTCGTAGAAAGGGAATGCAAACACGAGCGTGCTTGTCTGCGTAAATGTCATTCTGAATGATGTCTGTACATATATCACATTTATTGTTCACGAGATACTGAAAGGGAAGATTGTCAGGAAGTAGAAATCAGATACAGAAACGACAAAAGAAAAGGAAATACGTACGTATACGTGGTCCTCTTTGTTGGCGCAGCATTGTCCGTCTTTGTCTCGCACACGTGGATCTGACACTTTGCAAATACAGCTTCACGCCGATAAAAAGACGATCTCGAACATCTTTTTATTTACTGCCGCTTTACATACCTCGTGTTATCGATTGTGCACTTTCGGAAAGTGTACGCTGGTTCTTGTTTACTGTGATCTCGTTCATTTCTATTGAAGTGAAAATCATTCGCATGGAAAGTAACTAGTTGTATGAAAATCGTCGAAAAAGATCGTTTTCTGTTTATTCTTCTCTCCAACATATTTTACTTGTCGAAACTTTCAGTTCATAAAACAGTTTAGTCGTAATATGGTAATAATTGTGCTACGATGTACATTAAACTGTTTCGTCGACTGACAATTTCGACAACAAAAGGATCAATTACACTTGCACAGATGATTAAATGAGAGATGATTCACACCTCTGATGATTTTTACCTCTGAGTATCCTCCTGAGTCGTCCTGAAAATTGATATATGGTATCAGTTGTTTAATTGAAAATAGAAAAAATTAATTCGTGTGTTTGTTCAAGATATTGATAGATGAGAGACTTGACTTTATAACAAGTCTTGGAATTGGTTTGGATGGATATTTGTGAACTGTTAATATTTCTTACAACATATATACAACACATATACGTATTTTATTATAAATATCAGTATATACCCTTTTTAATATTAAAATTCGAGGAAACGCAGCAGAATAAAATATCAGTATGGCAGAGATTGCGTCAATTTTAACACCTCAATACTCATCTAAATTCACATACATCGATATTTATTAAATTAAAATAATTAAACATTGCAAAAGTCACTCAACGTTCGGTGCGTACAAAAGAGGAAAGAAAGCTTTACTACGAATTCGAAAGCAGAAACTCTGCTTCGAAAGTGTGCCACGGAGAGATAAAAGCGTAAATAGGAAGGAAAACTAAACTAATTTGCACGCTCGAGAGTAAAGTTTCTTCCAGACGTGGAAGAAAAAAAAAAAAGGAAGAAAAACAGACGGGAAAGAAGGAAAGTAATCGCGTTTCTTATTGAAAGCTCTCGGTACTCCCACATTTCGCTGGACGATACCACGCGTAAGTGCCGGTTAATTGGCGGTGGTTGACCGCGTCTTTCGCGAGTCGTTTTCCCACGAGAACGGAAGAGAGCTGCTTTTGGAATGCTTTCGGGTACCGAGAAGCAGAAGAAGAAGAAGAAGAAGAAGAAGAAGAGGGGAAGAGCCACGGCGGCGTGCACGCGCGTGAACCGTCAGCCGAGTTTCGCTATTGTCGGTGAGATCGCGATTGCCGGTGTCGATGCCAAGTTCCAAGGAACTTGGAGCCACGATATCATCGGAAGGGACAAGGTGCGCGTACGCAGTTAGCCAAAGCAAACGCAGCGTAACGTCTCGTCAAGCCACAGTGGTTTGAAAAACGATTTTTCTTGTTTTTTTCTTTTTTTTTTGCGACATGAAAAAGGAGTAAAATTATATGACGTGTATATTGTGCGTATTTGTTGCAATAATAATTATAATAACATTATTGCAATATAATACAATATAATACAATATAATAGAAACAAGAATACATATATTACTATATATATTATTTTACTTATAATATTATTATGTATAAATATATGTAACAATGCAATATGTACATATGATAATTATATTATATGTAATGTATATAATTATATTACATTATAATGATAATTATATTATATGTAATATACATATATAAATACGAAATGTACAAAAATGTAATTATCCGTGTATAATTTTAGAATTTATGTGCTTTTGAATAGATCTTTACAAAAATCCGCTCAGAATTCGAATTCTCACAAATTCTCTCGTCGACTGAAAAATACTTACAAACAGGATTGAGTATACTCGAATGTATAATATAAAACCGTCGTTTAAATCTATGTTCTGATATTCTCGACGTATACCCGATTACAAAATCGACGTTACGAGTAATATTATTTTATAATGTAATGCACGTTTAATTCTCATTGTCGAAGAGGGATACTTGGGAAAGAAGAAACGGAAAAAGAAAGCTACAATACGCACAGTGTAATTTCGTGCAATATTAACCTCTTGCGCTGGAATGACGTGCCACGCACGTCGAGAATTTTTTGTTCCAAAATTATAATATTTTCTCAGTTTTAACTATATTTAAGCAAAGACAAAATAGGCGAAACGAACAATAAATTTATTACTTCTCAATAATCTCTATCCAGTGATATACCGACGAGTTGTTCAAAAGAAAAAGAAAGCGACGAATTATTGTATACGGTTCGGCCACTCGTTACGGTCCGCAATCCAAGTTGCCAGCGCAACGTGGTTAAAAAATTGGCAGGCGAAGAAAGGCAAGTTTCTGGACCACACTGTGCAAGCCAAAGAAGAGCGACACGAGACGAAACAAAGACGAAGGTTCTTCGCTTCGGGGCTGTTCCTTCTCTCTCTCTCTCTCTCTCTCTCTCTCTCTCTTTTCTTTTTTTATTCCCTCTTCTGTCCCGCGTCCTCTGCACGTCATTATCATTTTTCTCTGGGCATCTCTTGGGCCAGCCGCCGCGGCATTTCTCGCTTGGTGGATTTTCGCACGACTGATGAGCTTTCGTCACGATCCTGCGGTCACAGTCTCTGAGTAGTCTGCTGCACGATGGAATGCTGGCAGCCTCCCCTACTGTGCCCCCGACCTATCCGTCGCCTACACCCACAGCGTCTCGCGGGCCAGCGTGAGAGAAATCAGCGAAAAACCGGTGAACGCTTTGATGGGCCGCTGGTGGTAGTAATAAAGGGACGAGCGCGAAACATACACGCAGAGTTTTGCAATTCCTCCGACTTTGAAAAACTGCTGCTCTTCTGTAATGGAACACCTGTCTCGCCGCGGTGAAATTGAAAATTTCATCCGCTGGGAACCGGTATTTCGCAACACTTCGATTCTCTTCTCGGTCGGTAAATGTGTACGCGGGTGGGAGGTGGAGGTGACGTGTTACGAATTAAAGGCACGGGTGATTTTCGCCGATACTCGCACGTCAGAAAAAATGGTTCATCATGGTTCCGTACAGAGTGACTCGAGATGTTGATCTCTTCTCGCAGATTCTCTTTTTCCGAGAAACAGAACGATATGTCACGTTCCGCGCGAATTATTATTATTATTATTTTTTTTTTTTATCGAGATTCAAGGCTGCGAGACGATTTTAAGAGTCCTGAGAATTTGTTCTGTCTTTGAGTTTGATTTTTGACTGATTGGGTTTGATCCGACTGATTGTTTGAATCACTGCGATATTAATTCCGATCGATAGAGATATCAATTTTGTTTATTTCATGATACGTAGCGATAAATCGAGTGGCGCAGTCTGATATTATAGAAATGCTCGAACGGCGATCTAGTTGCATTAATTTTATGCGAAAATCCATGTACAATACGTGCATAGGTGTTATAATAAAACTTTGTAGCAGTTTGTTCATCATCTGACTATTTTTATTGTGTTAAGTTTTGCACAATTTTGAAAATAATGCGCATTAATATTTGTATTTCTACCAATTACAATAAATATATTAATATATTAAAAGTTGCTGTATACACAGATAAATGCACTTATATGTTTTTATAATACTTCTTAATTGGTTTTTAAAATTAATTGCAAGTTTCATTAAAAGATTAAAGGAACAAAAAGCGATTTCAATTATTAATAATAGAAACAAATTTTTTGAGAAATGAAATGTTAAAATTCGGGACCAGGTTTATCGTTTTGTTTCATCGATAAATTGATAAATTTATAAGTAATTAATTTATTTAAAAGGAGTACAATTGTTACATATAACATTATGAAATACACTGTAGGTAATAATTGTGTATTACCTATTTTTATTACCTATTTTTATATTATTTGTATCTTATTTCACACCGTTTAGAATTTTTTTTTTTTTTTTTGAAACCGATGCACCGACGTTGCAGTCGAAGTATATAATTCAGTGGCTTTTAAATTATATCACGTAAGAAGTTTTTGTTGCAGTCCACTGAAATTGGATTGTGTTTTACAGCGGCGTATTTTTTTTGCCCCGTTTTCTCCATATAGTCCAGCGTGCACGTACATCAATAAATATTTCGTTGAAACGTAAATAAAACGCTCGAAGCGACATACCAGTATGATACGCGATTTTGTACACATGCCCGTTCATGCTCCATTCCTTTTGCTTATTTAGGTATAATAGCAAACGTAATAAAACTGCCGCGCAAAATCTAACGTATGTGATTTTTATGTAGCTGACAAAAAGAAAGAGCGCGATTCTCGCATATTCTCGCGAGAATAAATTTCCAAAATTCATTTTGCTGCATCTGTATTGTTGCATTATGTGGTATTTATATTTTATTAATATAATATATATATTAATAGTATTAATAATATAATAATATAATGTTAATAATATATAATAATAATATTAATAATGTACATAATGTGTAATATATATATATATATATTAATAATATATTTTTTATCAATATAATATTATTGTGATATATCATATATGATATGTGATATATTTATTTAATTATTAAAATTAATATTCTTAGTTTTTAGTCGTTAATCATACGTACGTAAATTTCTTCTCTACTATTCCACCATTCCACGTGGAATTAACGAATTACGATACCGTATTTCTGATTTGCGTCTGTCGTGCACATTTCTACTTTAAATTTCTTAAAGATGCATCGATATCCACTTTAATAACGTCGTTACACTACTGAATACTTCCGCTTAATCTTTATTAAGTAAACAGAGTTCGTTTTCAACTATTCAGTAGTACACACCGCATAATCTGCTACACAAATACTGGCGATACTTCATTTCATGAATGCAGACAGCGTTGAACGTTTCTCTCCTTGCTTCCCGTCGTTTTTTCCTTTTCTTTTCTTTTCTTTTTTTTCAAATAAATTACCTTGGAATAATAGTGATGCTCAGGCAGCGATTCAATTTACGCGGTTTGGTATTAAATATTTTTACGCTCTCCGCGGCAATGTTTTCTTGAAATACGGGGCGGAGGAATGTAAATAACGTTTCTTCGAAGTATTCGCAAACACAATTAAGCTGCGCCAAGAAAAATATTAGATTTCGTCTCTTTCCTCCATTACTTTTTCTTTCTCTCTCTCTCTTTTTTTTTTTTCGACGATTGTCCAGAATATTCAAGGAAGATGCTTCGATTATTCCCCAGTCTTGTGCTCGTTTCTTCGGCGTTTGCGTGAACATGGTTGTATCGTGAAAATCGGTCAGCACCGTTGCTTCAAATATATACATATATATTTAAATTGTAAATGTAAATGTAAATGTAAATGTCCCGTTTCGAGCACGTGGTAAATTATAGCGTTATGAATACACGTCAGTGCGTTTAATGAACGGATATTTCGCATCCACTTGAAATATCGCCGCGCATTAGATTTTCGTTAGCCATTGTGGCTGACAAATAACTGGCGAACTTATATAGATAGATCTTATCCGGTGGGGTAATAATCCGCGTATTTATGAATTCACGTGTACGTATTTTGTATCAGCATGTCTGGGTGTTTTGAAAATTTTTCAAACAACATTACTTTGCTTTTCCGACTAAAAACTAAAAAAATATTAATTTTAATAATTAAAGAAATATATCACATATCATATATGATATATCACAATAATATTATATTAATAAAATGTATATTATGTATTATATATATTGTTAAAAATATAGTTGTTTCAGAAATGATCTATTTGCAAAGCGTTATTAAGTAATATTATTACATTAGATTGCGGATTTTTATAAAGGAATTTAAATAAAAGGAGAATTTGAAATAGAGTTAAATTTTTATAAAAATTCTTTTATGAAAGATAGATTTTAAATAAAAGGAGAATTTAAAATAGATTTAGATTTAAAATAGAATATTTAATAGGAGAATTTAAAATACAATGCTTTCTATAATATTTAGTGCGTGAAACAATCTTCAAAGGTTTCTTTAATTAATCCTGCTGCATTTATATGCATCTCTCAAGTTTGAAGAAAATATGATCAATTCTTAATCTGTCAGTATGCTGTCTTAAGCATTTTAAAATTATTACAAATCTTTTGCTAAAACTAAACGTAAGATGGAAATACAATAATTTAAGGATCATAAAAGAGCTAATTATATTCTCAAAAACATAAGATTACAATAAAAATTTCCCTCATCTATAAATTTCCCCATCATTAGAAACGCAAGGGAATATTAAAGAATATGAATATAATTCTTCGAATCAAAATATAGAATATAGAATAAGATTGTTAACTTTTAAAACTGGTTCGCACAAGGATCCAAGTTCTCATTCAAACAGACGAACGAAACGTCTCATTTTTCAGTCGCAGCAATGCCTCATTTTTGCAGTGACAACGATCATGACTAGAACAGATTTATGGCTCGTATATCGGGTTGTCTGTTCGACGAATCCTCCCTCAACTCGTAATAGTGAAAACAAAAAGAAGAAGAAAAATATACTCTCGGACAATATCGGTCATTCGCGAGAATTTGTCTCGTCGATCGAGAATTATACAGGGTGTCCATAAAGTCTCGTGACAATTTCAAAAACTTGTTACAAAGACAAATGAAAAGACAGATAAATGGAAATTATTACAGACTGAGACGTATATATTCAAGTATCTCTCGCCTCATTTAATACACCTCTATGCGGACACCGTTAGTTGCACGAAGCACATCAAGACTGTACTCGATTTTTTACACGATCGATATTTTCCTCCGATGTTCTTGGTCGTCCATTCCTCCCTTTATCGAACACTGTCCCTGTCTCCATAAATTTCTCGTGCCATGCACGAATTGATGGACGCGACGGTGGATCTCTTCCATACTTAGTTCTGAAGTTTCGCCGAGTCTGCAGATCCGATTTCGTTTCAATAAACCATGATACGCACTGTGCCTTCTCTTGAGGAGTAGCCATTTTGTAAGGGCTTTCATTTAACAGTATCTTATTCATCAACAGGGTACCTGAAGTGCAATGTGACGAGAACCTTGATAACCACTGAGTACATGGAACAAATCTGACGAAGATATCTCATCAATTGCCTTTGTAATAAATTTTTGAAATTGTAAAGAGACTTTGTGGACACACCCTGTATATCGCGGCGACGCGAATCATGTGAACGTGTCACGGCTTGTAAATCTCGGTCGGTATAGTAGTTTCGGCGGCCGCCGTCTGCCGGCAATTTAAACACCCCTCCCCCCACCCCCCGCCGAAATCGATAATATTCAATTTCCAAGTTGCCGTTAGTTATAGCCCGCTATTGTTAGTTCGGCCATCAGCCGCTACCGAAACTTTTAATGGTTTTGCGTGATGACAAGTTCTATTTCTGTAGTTAAATTTCGCTTCCGCTATTAATATCAACAACGGGACGGTGTAATTCCACGGCAGGAAGTTGAAGAATGAATATACCAGCGCCGTGACGTGTTCAACCGGTTGTATTGGCAAATTGGGACGGGAATAAATGTGAACTTGATGCTGGCGTTTCGTTTGCCGCGATGTTTCGCGGTGTTTCGTTTGTTTTCCGCTGGTGCTGCGGTGTTTTCGTTCGCTTGTCACGGGATGAAAAACGCGGAAATAAAACGCGGAGAGAAAAAAACGGAGAAAAACAGAGGAGAAATAGTTACACAGAGTAGAAAGAAACACCAGCCGATTCGTTGATCCGAGCGGTTAATAACGGTGGACTTTTAACTTTGTAAATTAGTTTGCTTGCGACTTGGAAGTAACTTACGGTTGACAACCTATTGCCTGGTGCTTTCGTTACTTTGATCTTTAAAATTGATGACGTTTTCTCTGCACGGTTTAATTTAATTACTTAATTTACTCTGCACACTTTAATTACATACAGATTTGCTCCACTTGTGTAGATATATTTGCTCTGCACGCTTGCAGCGAGTAGACTCGCGGATATTTGCGCAAGTTCATATTTTTCATTTTACTTGTGAAAATTCAAATTATGAGAATCAGGTAACTGAGAAAATGGAAAATCGTTTGACGTTTCGCCAAATCGTTACATATAAGCGTTAAACTTTTTTCGTATTACGCGCATTCGACGCAGCTTTGCATTTCAAATTTTTTCCGCAAACGCATAGAAATCCGCGGCCCGTTCGCGAGAGCTTTATATTTTTCGTTTTAAAAATTCATACAAATTCCGAATGGAATCGAGATTGGGATTCCGTGTCGGTCATACTAATACAACAAGTGCTCGTATTCAGAATTAATTTTAAAATCCGAGTTGAAATAAAGCAGTTCCTTCAGGGATCTCTTTTATCCGAGTTTTTATCTTGGAAATATTTCAATACTCATCTGTTATATTAGCGCAATAAAGCAAGTGATATAGTCATCAGTTGACAATACAGTTGGATATTGAGATAAAAAAACAATGTTTCAAATAAACCATCCATTTGATATAACGAGCCAATAACGAAACCGTCTTACAACGTGGAAAATAATTGACTACGTCAAGTAAATATTTTTCGTTGTAAAAATAGGAAACATTCGCAATTCATTTCCCTATTTTGTACATAGAGAAACTTGTATTCCTTTCTTATATATTTCTTATACAGGGTGTTTCGTAAGTTGTGGGACCCAATTTTGGAGCTGATTGTACGCCTAAAAATAATGAAAAAAAGTCATATAAATATATATATGTCCTTATCTGTCTTCGTTTATGAGATACAATGAATTTTCTGTTTTAATTATCTTTTACAAAAGATGCTCGAAATGACCAGCTTGCGTTTGAAGACAAGCCTGCACGCGTCTTGTCATTCATCTGGTTACTCTCTCTATCATTCCTGGTGTTTCTCGAATTTGTCGGAAGCCTTGCTCTATTCTATTTCGTAGTATATCAGCAT